>NC_046980.1:21247767-21320267 GCF_009769545.1 Cyclopterus lumpus | reverse complement strand
TTTAGAGTTAGGCGGAGTCGTCAATGCCAAGATGGCGACATCTGGAGTCTCCCATTTCAGCTTCACAACGGCTATACATGCATATTTTAATTTAATTCAATTCAGTTCAATTCAATTCAATTCAATTTATTTTGTATCGCCCCAAAATCCCAAATGACAAATTTGACTGTTAGTTTCAGCTCGTTCTGTATGCAATAAACTGCCACCTGATAAAAATGGAATATTGCCAACATCATGCAGCATATACACTCAAGTTGATACAGGGTTCCAGCTCATTATCACAATATCATTATGTTATTATCGTGATGATAAAATAATAATAATACTATCACTCAAATACATCTTTAACTTTCTATATTGCACGTTTTGTCTCTGTTCTGGCAATTGAATTACGGTACGTTCAAAATATAAGTGAAGGGAGGTGAAATTAAAAGACAATGCCATAAATGCGTTCGAGAACCTTTTAGGAGCCACTTGTGATTTGATTAGAACTCAAGGGTGACTGTGGGTCAGTGGTTAGCAGGCTTTTTAAACGGTTTTAAACATGTGGTTGAATAAAGAAAAAGGAACTACTTAAGTTTAGGAACAGATCATGGTTTGGGTAAAAATAAGGATGTTTGTTAAGTCAAATGAAGTTTCGTGTTGGTTTCACAAGAGACACAAACAACGGTATCCTGGCTGAACTTTATGTGTTGTTGCCGTGGCGTTAAATGAAACCCCGAAAAGCAGAACATTCCTAGCGATGACACAAGACTTGACTTAACGAGACCATGCAGGCTGGTGATGCAGCATGCAGCTTCTGTTATGTCTCTTTTTTTCCTGATGTGTGTGTGTGTGTGTGTGCCTGTGTGTGTGGCAGTGTGGGGTCTACCTGAGTTCTTGACCCTTGACCTGAAACTCACTGGTGCCGGCTCAATCAGCTTCTCTCTAACCTTTGGCCAAATCAGAGTCTGGCAAATCTTTGTGGAGTCGTCTCATATATAAAATGTTTTCATCGTGGACCGTGCACTTGCCCACTGTTAGTTAACTCGTCTCTTAACTGTATGCAACAATCAAAGTTACAGCATCTGCTGTTATCATACCTGAATCACACCCATTGGTCGGCATATGAAGTGGACGTAGGCACCGTGATGTCACCCATTGGTCGGCATATGAAGTGGACGTAGGCGCCGTGATGTCACCCATTGGTCAGCATTTTGGCTGTCGCTATCATGGTATTTTGCTGACACCATCTCAACTGTTTAATGACAACCATCTTGGTTTATGGCCATTGCCATCTTGGTTTTTGTCCGTTGCCATTATGTTTCTTTGGACGTCGCCGTGATCCAGACTTATGCGTACCTTTCCAGAGTATTTTGAGACTGACAGAAGTTAATAAAGTATATCTCCGTCATGTCTGAAATAACAGTTTGAGGTACTGAGGTACTGAGACGCAGAGATAAGAGTGATCATCCTGTTTGTTTAGTAGCACAGGAAAACGGCAGCCACCTAAGGGAACCTGCATTGTATCGACTCCACAGAGCCCCAAAGCTCGTACTTGTATAGGTTTATGCAACAACAGTGCTTGGTTAGGCTGAGAAAAAATTGTGGTTGGGGTTAAAATAAGTATGTTCGTCATGGCGTTGACTGTCGGTTTTTATAGACTAGCAAATCTCCTGATTGAAAGTCCATGTTTCTTTGACCCAACCCCTCCACCCCGACCGTATACGTTTAGCCTTGTCATTGCAGCTAGAAATAAGTCATTGGTGTTGGTGTTGACCATTGAAATGGTCTGGCCTGTTATTTAGAAAGAACCTGGCTTGAGTAGCAACTGTTCCAATAGGTCTCTGGGTGTGTGGGCACTTCAAAAGGCTGCTATGTATAGTCTACTGGGTGCTCTCGCTCAGTCTGTCTCCCCTTCTCTTTTCCACTTGACGTTTTTACCCAACGTGTCCACCGTCTCATGTGGAAAACCGTGGCAGTCTTCTTCTCAAAGACTGCTGTTTTCCTTCCCGCTGCGTGATTGACAGCTCCCTATCAGTGCACTTATCATCCGAATGTCAGGGACTTCCAGAAAATCCCATTTTCGGATGATTGATGGAAGCCAGTCAGCGAATGGAGAGACAGAGAGAGTGAAAGAGAAAGAGTGGGTCAACGAGAAAGCAAAAGCAGACGACTGTCCCAAATGAAGCTCTCGGGGGAAAGTGATTCAAAACTGGTCGGAATTTTGTTTCAACATAATGTTATTACAGCAGTATTTAAATGTGAAGCAGGTCCCAGGTACACCTATATGTGAATCCTTAGCCCATGTATGAATCCATATAGATGTCAAATCAGGAACAAGGAAAATAAAAGATTCACATTTGACTATCTTTGTCACGGACAAAAAGACGACTATCAAAAGATGCTTAACATTGAAAGCATGAGGTAATATTACTTGCTCACATATTTCTTTAAAGTAACTTACAAGGTATTTTTCAGGACCCTAACATTACTGTATATAATTCTACAATCCAATCTGATATTTTATGTTTAAATATGCATATGTCCTAATTTGTATACACTACCAGAACATACAGTAAATGTGAACATTGGATGAAGCCAGCTTCTAAATTCTTGTTTTTTTGTTGTTTACAGAGGAAATTATCTCTCACCCTCACATGTTGTATAAATCAGACTATGAATGATATATAAACAAACCCCTCTCTACAATCTTTAGAATATAGATGGGAAAGCAACTGTAACGTTTAGTGGATGTAAGAGCTACTGAAGTGGAGATTTCTGCCTCAGAATCTGATAAAACAGCCTTTAGAGAGATGTATTGTAAAATTACGCACAAAGTCACACTACCTGTGAATAAGGTAAAAAACAACAACTAATAGATATCCCCATGAAACGTGCCCAGCTGTTTACTTACATTAAGAACATTGATTTTAGTATGAATTTTCTTAAATGTAAATGGGGCATTACCTTTGGTGAATTTAAGAGAAAGTAAAGTAAACACCTTCATTTGGTTTGGATGTTGTTTTTCCACAAGTCTATAAGAAGACATTTTATGGATGCAAAAACAGTCCAAAATCTCAAAATGGATCAGCTCACAAAAAAACAATGTTTTTGCCTCGAACCCGGACTTACAGTAATAGACCCTGTCACCCACAACTTGCTATACTTTTCCCATATAAGGCCTCCAGTCAGTCAGGTTCAGTGTCGTTGACCTTTTGAAGACAGCAGATTGAAGGGCTGATGGGAGGAATGGGGAGGACACTGGGAATGCTTAATGCTTGGCCCAAGCTTTGAGAGTGGAAGATGGCACTTTTTAATGAAGAGATGTGATCTCTCTCATGTGGGATTATAGATGGTTGCTGTGTGAATTTCCACTCAGGAAGTTCAATGTTGTCTTTCATCAAACTGACTGAATTGGAGCCGTGTTGCTTCTCTGGTGTGTCATCACGAACAATCGTTTGGTTTTCACGAGCAACTTCCATAAAAATACCAAAAATCCTGAACTAGTTCATCTGTTTTATCTACCTCGTGCAGAGAGAACAACGCCTTTATTTGAAAAAGGTTTATAAAAAAGATATGCCTTTACTCATAATTTCCCCTGCTTTCTAGTTTCAAGCAAACATGTCCTCCATGTGTAACTGTTGTCTGGACGAATTCAGAAAAAACGTCAACGACCGTAAAGCATTTATTTTGTGTCTTCCACACGGCAATTAAAAAACATTAATTTGCGATTTAATATGCATTAATGCGAATCCCAAAGTTTTATTTTCGAATCCAGAAGTTTTGTTTGTGATTCTATAAATTTTGTTTGCGATTCCAAATGTTTTATTTACGATTCCAGAAGGTTTGTTTGTGATTCCAGAATTTGTATTCAGGATTCCAGAAGATTTGTTTGCAAATCCAGAACTTTCATTTGCATTTCCAAAAGTTTTGTTTGTGATTCTAGAAGTTCTGGTTGCGAATCCAGAAGTTTTGTTTGCAATTCCAGGAGTTTTTCTTCAATTCCAGAAGTTTTGTTTGCAAATTCTGAAGTAATATTTACGATTCCAGAAATTGTTGTGATTCCAGATGTTCTTTTTGCGATTCCAGAAAATGTATTTTCGAAACCAGAATTCCAGAAGATTTGTTTGCAAATCCAGAACTTTCATTTGCAAATTGTGTGTGATTCTAGAAATGTTGGTTGCGAATTCAGAAGTTTTCTTTCGAATCCAGATGTTCTTTTTGTAAATCCCGAAGGTTTTTGATTTTTTGCAAATCCAGAAATTATATATATACGATTCCAGAAAATGTATTTGTGTTTCCAGAAGCTTTGTTTGCAAATCCCAAACTTTATTTTGTGATTCGAGAAGTTTGGTTTGCAAATCCAAAAGTTTTATTTGCGATTCCAAAAGTTTTATTTGCGATTCCAGAAGTTTAGCAATGATAGAAATCTGAGCACAAACACAATTATTAGCTTAATTTTTTGTCAAAGGAAAACTTAGACAGAAAGACTTTTCTATAGTTTACTTGCATACAATGTAGAGAACAACTTGTATACTTTTGAGTATTTTGTAATTGTACTCATATGTGTGTAATGCTTGAGCTACGGAGAAGCATATCTCAAACAGACTGACTGAAAAATTGGATGAAAGTTTCTGGTCGAAATGTATAAAGCATTATTAGACATTATATAGGAAAAAACCTGACGAACAGACACGTGTGTTCTAAATGCACACAGTGTGATTCTACATCAGCAAACTGAAAATAAAACACAGTGGAGGTTTATAGTATAAATGGATTAGGAACGGTCATATATTCAAAAATTGGCAGTTTGAATAATACAATCTAATTATTGGCACTCAATCTGTCAACCGTGTTCACAGTCAGCTCTGTGGTACCAAATTAGAGCAACATGTGTCATTAGAGCTGAAGTCATAGACACAACAACAGAGCTGGGATTCTGCAGTGCATCGCTGGAGCCGATGAGAAACGTCCCTTTTTAGACCAAACACAATCTATCACGCGGCCATCAGTCTGACGTGTGTGTGTGTGTGTGTGTGTGTGTGTGTGTGCGAATGCCACCGTGATGATCACAACTAACCTTTACGCAGGAGGAACTGAAAGTCTGGTTTGGATTTTTTAATCAAGTGGAGCATAAAATGTTCTCCCTAATATGTGTTTTTTTTCACTTAATCCATCACAGTTATGAGGTGTTTTAATAGTGTGTCAACGACAGCCATTATAATACTCACTATACCTACCAAACGGGTAACTATCCATTCGATTTGTGTTTGAACTATCAGTTCGTAGTTTTGCGTAATTCTTTATGCCAATTCACAGAATTTGACCTCAAGGATAATACTATTTTACGTTTTTCTTAATATCAACAAATCTCATGTAAAGACCCCTACTCCCTACTGGCGAACTTCCTCGCCCTGTCTGTGACTCTGAGCTCCAAGCCCATTGGTTCCCACTAAAGAAAAATAAACAACAAAAAACACCAATACAGAAAACGGCCCAGCAATTTCTGAGACAGCTCGTCACTTTAGTTTTTAACAGAATTATTAAAACAGAGAGGAAACATCACATTTGTTGGGGACTACTTTCAGCGGCGGATTAACTCCAGTGAGTATTTGGGCAAAATCCCAAATCCCAAATACAGAAGGTTTATGTGGGATTGACTCAACATAAACAAAAGATTGTTCATAGTAATGTATAAACATGTCAACCTAGTGCAATAGTGCAATCATAAAACTGTTCGTACGATATCTTATGAAAAGCAATTTTTCCTGCTTTTTCCTATGTCCAGCAACACTAGCAAAGAGTGCGTTAGCCCCTGCAGTATTTAGGCAACACAAATACCTGGTTTGGGTTAATAAATACAGAAATAACGTTACTTAAGTACGGAATTTTGTCAATGATGACTTCTGGTTCGAGACGGGACACTAACAGTGGTCACCGGGGTGAACGTCCTCACTCTTTAGACCACGTCACCAGTCCTCACAGTTACTTTGGTTACAAATTGATTACTTGCATAAAATAAAAAAAGATACTTTTCACAAGTAAAGTGTGAGCCTGAACAGTGCGGCTCATTGATGTGCTTTTAACAGTTCCTGGACCGTAAAGCGTTGTTCCTACCCGCGCTTGACACCGCATCGCGAGCCTCCACATGAAGCATGCACAAAATGCTTTCATGCTCCACGCGCTGTTCATTTGCATCGTTCTCTGACACGCCAGAGGGCGTTCAAAGCGAAGGCCTAAGAAGAAGCAAGACAACGAGTGCAATGGGCAAAAAGCTGTAAACTGACCTCCACGAGGCCGATGGAGGGATAGTAATTAACGATAAACTCTCATATTCATGGCCTCCACTATTGCCTTTGTACAAGCTCTGTAAAGAAAGCGGTCAAGTATTAAACGCATTAGAAAGAAACAAAGGTCCAATGTCTCGTAAACAATTAGATTTTGGCTGTAAAATATTGACTCAAAAAATGTTTTTAAGACCTTCTGTTTCTAAAGCATTTAAAAGGAATTGGCATTCTTTGTAATATCCTCCGACATGTTTATGTCTTTGGACTATTTGTGACTATTTGTGAGCTCTACGGCACAGAAGAAGAAGATATATCAGGCTGTAATACACACACTATACTTGTTAGTGGACACATTCACTGTTGGTTTGGTTGGGCACACACATTCTAAAGCACTTAATTATAAAGAACTCATAAATACAGTTTTGACAATCCCCCTGCTTAAAAATATTTTTGCGTGAGCATCATCGGGCACGTTGTAACCTTATGCTCATAAGCTAATCTTTCAGAAGACAGCGCACAAACTGGATTCACTCAGGGTGTGTGACAGGTGGACTGCGTCCGGGTGGAACGGTAGCCCCTGTCAGCACCCAGAGGCCACAACGACCCCCACCATCCTCCCAGTGCATTGTGGGTGCCTCCATCCTGTCCTCGAGGCCCTGGCGGGTCGAGTGCACGCTTCCTGCGCCCCGCGTCAAAATTTGGATGGGATGAGTGGTTAACTGTTCTGGTTTCCAGCTCTCATTCATCCATCCAGGACTGGCAGCTGGGAGACGTTGCCCCCCCGCGGGACAGATGGGTTCATCATGCTGGACTCAAAAAGCCCTGACTGACTGTCCGCAGCACTGACAGACAGTTGCTTCAGCCTTGAGCTTGGTTTGACAGGTTTCTGGAGTATAGAGTAATAATTATTCTCATTATTATTACCCTTATATAAAAAGTCATCGGACCTCCAGTTCCATACTGAAATCCGCCCGTAAACAGGAAGTGTTCCTCTGATGGAAGGATGCTAAATGTTCTGCTGAGTGTATAACACACAGTACACATTAGCATTTGTTTTAGAGAGACTGTGTTTGATTTATTCCAGAATTGTTACCCTGGATCCCGGCACACAGGAAAGTACGTCAGGCTGTGCCGAATGAAGATGTATTGGACGTGTTGACTGTGCCTGTGTGCCAGCACACACACACACATGCACGGGCACACACACACACACACACACACACACACACACACGCACACGCACGACAATGATATTAGATGTTAGAGGGTTCGGTGCACACACACACTCAGGTCTGTCGTCACAGGGGTACAAGCAGACATGATGTACTTGGCCTCGCTCCCAATTACACAGCAACACACACATAAACAAAGCTGTAGCCTAAACACACACACACACACACACACACACACACACAAACTAGCAGAGGTAGTCACAGAGCAGAGCCGGAGTTATGTTGCCTCATTTATTACATACTCAGATTTATTTACTGATTCAATATTTAATTAAATGGCTTCCCAATGTTCGGACTAAGTGTTACAAAAAAACAATAACAAAATACTATACAGAATCTTTTTTTAGAAAGTTAGAAAGTAAAGTGGTGTTCAAATGACAATAATAATGCATGCATACACAGACACGCATGTACGCACCCAACACACACACACTCACACACACACACACACACACACACACACACACACACACACACACACAGACTGGCTGGTGCCTGTGTAGCCCCAGGGGTGTGTGTAGCTGCCTTAATGACGTGCTCAGATCAAGATCACACTGCGGCGTCTCCTTAGACTCGCTCAGGGAGGAGGGATGAGCTGCAGCCTCCTCCTCCTCCTCCTCCTGTTGCTACAACTCTCCTCCTTTTTTGCTTTCCCCATTCTCTCCTTCCCCTCTACCTCCATTGCTCTCCGTGCAAATCCCCTCTTTCCTAGTCCGTCCCTCGTCGCCCTTCCTTCTCCTCTCATCCCGTCTCCTCTCCTCTCTCCTCTAAACCATTTTAACAGATCTGTCTGAGTCCGGCCAAGACCCACTCTGTCACTTCATTAAGTTGCAATCACACTGACACACTCAAGTGCAGCAGTCACGGCACTTTTTCCATTGTCTTGAAGCTTGTGGTTTCTACGGGTTTCAGTTAAACAGTTCATGCACTTGCGTCGCATTAGAGAGCTGCAATTCAAAATGAGCAGCATGTGTCACTGAACCCAGTGCAAACTGGAAAATATTGCATCCACAGTATGTGTGTGTCTGTGTGTGTGTGTGTGTGTGTGTGTGTGTCAGTGATTCAGAATTGAGCATCACAACAAGTGAAGTGACGAGTGTCTAAAAGGCGAAGACAGACTGAAGAAACACACAGATTAGAAGGTGAGAGTTGAAAGAATGCGTGTGTGTGTGTGTGTGTGAGTGTGTGGTGAGTGAACGGATGAATGTACTTTTCCCTTTGTCCCACTCCCTGGTTTTCCAGATGTCAAAGGTCACCTCTAATTGGCTTAATGGACTGTCCCGACCCAAAACAAAGCAGATCTCAGGTCAGCCCGGATCAGAGGCCGAGGGGAACTGAGAGGAGCAACAAACCAGTAAACAGGTTGCTGTTAGACACAACACTGCCATTCAGCAGCCATATAGAGTTACTGAGCAGCTCCCTCAGAGGTCTTGATCCGACCTGTAACGGTGTCTGATACCGAGGCCCCCGACACAGGGCCTTCAACTGACTCCAATATAAACCCACCGAGTCATTATTAGCAAACAACGTAGTTTCAAGAACAAGAACGTCTGTTGGGAGGGAGGTTGGATGGGTCAAACACACACAGGAGGCCGTTGTCTGTTTCCCTTGTAAACAACTTTGACTTATTTTGCCGTAGTTTTGTTTAATAACTCCCGTACTTTGTAGTTTTATTTAATAACTCCCGTACTTTGTAGTTTTATTTAATAACTCCCGTACTTCGCTCACGCTTGTTACGTTACAGTTATTTGAAAAAAAAAAAAACCTCGAACTAAGAACTAATAAATACAGTTATTTCACGTAACAATCAAATTTACATAACACACACTATTATTTTACCTAACAAAGTAGTTATTTTACATAATATTACTATTACGCAACACACAATGTTATTTCACCCAACAAACGTTATGTATGTTATGTAGATAGCGTGAAATAAGTCTGTTAGTTACATAATAGGGGTGACTGTGGGTCAGTGGTTAGCAGGGCCATCTTTCAATCAGAGGGTTGGCGGTACAATCCCCGCCCTAGTCGATGTGTCCTTGAGCAAGACACTCAACCCTGAATTGTTCCCTGTAGCTGTTCTACAGTGTATTAATGTAACATGATTGTAAGTCGCTTTGGATAAAAGCGTCAGCTAAATGTAATGTAATAATGAAAAGTAAGGTTTAGTCCACATTGACTAGCCCACTAACCCATTTTTTCCATATACAGTGAAGATAGCAGGTTTAATGTTTTGTTTCTGAGTAGTGGATGGAGTGCTGATTAACAATAAGAATGGTTATTTATTTTCACATTTTATCTATATATCATTCACTGCTTTGCGGAAACAAACTCTGAACCTTTGGTGAAATTCTTCTCACTACTATGCTACCCTTTAACTGTATTTTACTAAGTGTAGAGTTGTCATAGGTTATTTTGATTTGCACATGCACATAAAGGTAGTCTTATGTTTTATATTAATACATAAAGGAAGTTATGATAATTAATAGGGAATATTAATAGAATGAATGATAGTTTATTGTTTAGAAATGTGGTTAAAATTGAAAGCGGGGTGGGAACCTGTGACGTTATTTTATTCTGAAGGCAAGATAAGAGGTTTTATTCTGAAGAGGAACTTCTCGTCTTGACCGGAAGTGTGACGTTTGACCCCGTGATCTTTGAAATGGCCTTAAGCCAACCAAAGGTGATGTTTGTTTGACCCAGAGAATTACTAACATTTAAAGGCGTGACTGGGTACTTACGTAAAAGGGATTTGTACTGAGGGAAACTTTCTCTTTTTACTTTTCTTTCGTCTTGAACTGACCAGACAGCTCTCTATTTCACGGAAGAAAGTGACTAAGTCTGTGGAAGTCTGTTCATCCGGCTCTCACGACCGTGAACGTATTATTTTGTCTGGTACCATTTTGCCATTAAATATTGTTAATTTTAAACCCATTGAATCTTGACTTTTTCCTTAAGCCCGATGCGTCCAGTAAACTCATCCCCTCACTATATAAGTATAAACTTAAGTACAACTGTGGATACACTTAAATAAAATAAGAAATATTACAGCAAGTGTGCGATTAGGATATATGAAAAAATATATTAAAGGCTTCACGATAGTCGTACAGTATTTTTTTACAGCATAACATGCCAATGTACAATAAAGAGAAACACCTTGGATTCAGCCTGTTGTTGAGCGGCTGGTTTCTGCTAGTTTTTGTGTCCAGGGCTTCTTCACCCATTCTAAAAACACGTTGAATGACAGCGACCAAAAGGGTACATAGAGAACGCGATCTTTGAAAAGTACGGTCACAAACAATACTGGACCAAGCCAGATATAGAAGCTATCAGTTGTCGGTTGACGACTGGTTTTCCTTCAAGCCTTCTCACACAGGTAAATGCTGCAACTTGGGCCCTAAGCACCACATTGTGCCCTATTATGTATTTACAGGCCAGCATCAGTTTGGCTAACTGAGTGTGTGAACTCTGTGCTTTCCAGCTCATAAATATCTGTGAGCTTGACAGGCCTGAGAGGCACGCAGTCAAGAGCTTCCGACCGGCCCCAGGAAGCTGGAGAAACACACTCACCCAGGAGTTATGATAGCTTCTAACCCTCGACCTTGTCCTGGAAAGTACGTTCCAAAACCATGTAGGCCTTTTTTTTTGTCTCCGTGACAGACATTTCCAAAGTGAAGACCAGAAACCTCCAGGGCTCCTCGAGAGGACTTCCAGAGGGTTCTCAGGGAGTAAAGATCAGTTTGAAACCGTTCTGTTTTTGTTCAGGACACAAGTGTAGAGTTCAAATAAATGGCCTGAGCTTAATGGACCAATTTTGGAAAGCCTAACACAAAAACAAGCTGTTTGCAAAAGCTGGTGTGCGATTCGGCGTTGAGAACATCGCTTGACTATATCAAGTCCTTCTGCCGCGTTGCGTCTCCTTTTATCACTACTTGCATTACCAATGCTGAGATACCAGCTGAGGGAAGGGAGCGCCGATCATCCCAATTGCACACAAGTGGATCCATTGAGGACAAAAACAATTATAGTCCAATGTCTGAATTCCTGCAAAGATCCCCAAAACTCTGGTTTCTAGAATGTAAGGGCAAAACTTGTTCTCAAGTTAAACTCGTCAAATAC
Organism: Cyclopterus lumpus; assembly: GCF_009769545.1. NCBI lineage: Eukaryota > Metazoa > Chordata > Actinopteri > Perciformes > Cyclopteridae > Cyclopterus > Cyclopterus lumpus. The sequence goes on along the minus strand of NC_046980.1, from coordinate 21,308,644 downwards.
CGACGCTCTACCAGAGGCCCTCGCCGTTTGAGACCGACACGCCAGGCTATTAACTGACAGTAAAAGCAACCTGCATAGTATAAAGACTTTCACGCAGGGGACTGACTATAATTTATATTGAGAAAAAAATCCACCTAGATCCCAAGACTAATTACGTCACCTCTCAGGTATATACCCGACTTGAAAATACTTCCTTACCCTACTACGTACATTATAATGGGAATGAACTACAGAGGATGTCTGTAATGTCTCTTCCCACTGGGCGATTTGAATTTGCATACTCTTTTCACCATTCGGTGAGCTCCTGTGTCCTTAATGGAAGACTCTGTGTCCATTGGGTTTTTACAGTCATTTATTCACAATTTGCCTTTAATTTGCCTCGTCAAATGTTATGCCACTGACTTGACTTGGAAAAAAATGTGTGTATCTCACCCAGCAATACCTTCACCATGTCAAGTATACAGACTTCTGGAGAAGAAAAGAGGAGGATTAGACATTGCAATGCCATTTTTCCAGCACAATAGTGTCCACAACACAAGCTAAAGGTGCTTCCGGTGATGTGGTAGTGGATACAACGTGTTCACAGCTGGCACAGAATTGCCAGAATCACTATGAAATAAACCTACAAAAATCTAACGAAAAATAGTGCTCTTGCAACACTTTGGGAAAACATGGGAAAACAATTCAAGGCAAATTGGTCGTAGATAAGTGAAAATTCAAAAAGGTCAACTTTGCTAAATAAAAAGCTGGATCTTACACGAGGGAGACTGGCGCTTCCTTCTGTAAGGTGGCATTTCTATGTAAACACCTGTGAAGCTAGCATTAGCCGAGTATTTTAGCACATTCATTAACTAGCGTTAGCACTTCTGTGCTACGCTAGCTATTGAAGGCATACTGACTGTAAACACGTGCTGCTCGTTGTCCCCGGCTTTGAAGGAACACTTGTTCCTTCATTTCTTTGTCTTCTGTCTCGGTCGCCAGGTCACGTGATGGGTCACTTTCAAACTTTAGCTTCTATCTTTATCTTTTTAACCTGCTTTCACACACACACATATATATATATATATATATATATATATATATATATATATATAATAAAATATATATAATATTACTTATAATATATTATAATATATATATATATATATATTGTCAACCCTTTTGTCTGCTTTGCTCTGGGCTGCATGTTAACGTAGCTCGGAAAACTTGACGAATAACTACATACTGTACCTTACAGTATTAGTGTATAATATGGAGTGGCTACTATACAGGTATGTGCATTTATTTTATTCCTCTGTGATTACTGTGTCACATGACTAATGACCACTTTGGAAAGTAATTACGCAATGCTGAGCTTTAATGTGAGGCATAAACCTCCAACTGTCCTACTAACCGTGTGTGTGTGTGTGTGTGTGTGAATGTAGGTGTGTGTGTGTAAGAGTGTGTGATAGAATTATGATTTGTTTGAGTCAGTAATAAGTAGGGGCAGCACGGCAACACTCAACAACATAAACAGTGTCAGAGTTTAAAATAGCCCAGACCTCCTTCTGCCTCACTGTCCCATCATTGTCTCTCTAGCTCTCTCTCTCTCTCACACACACACACACACACAGATACACACACGCGCACACACGCACGCACGCACACACACACGTACGTCTTGTTTCTTGTCTCCACCTTTGGCGGCTTGCTCTTTTTATGTCATTGTCATTCTCCCACCCAGGGACAGCAAGTGTGTGTGTGTGTGTGTGTGTGTGTGTGTGTGTATGTACGCGTAAGTTTAACAACCTTTAATTGACCAAACTTTTGTTCGACATGCGAGGGAAACATGGCCACATCAATCTAGTGGCAATTACACGCGGCTCCATGCCGACCGGGCCCCCAGTCACCGTGACAACCCGGATGATTGATCACCAACAGCAACGATTCTCTAACCTGATCAGGCAAATTACCGCAGCGACCGCCGGGGCCATCTGAGTCCCGCATCGCAAAATTAAATCCACTGAGCTCATCACCCCGACTCAGTGACACTTCCAAAGACACACACACACGCACACACACCGATTCTCTCTCTCACGTCAACACACATTCAGACACACACACACACGTACACACACACACGCACACACACACACACACACACACACACACACACACACACACACACACACACACAAGAGGCCCCAAGCACCAGGTGATAGTAACGGTAGGGGGACATGAAGACGTATTAATGTACTAAAGACTTAATGAACCTCCATCCAGAGCAGAGGAGGAGGAGGAGTAGGAGGAGGAGGTGAGGAGGCGGAGGGAATGGTGTTTACTTTATTACTTTACAGCAGATTAATGGGGATAATCATTTAAGTGATTGAGATGGATTACCCTCTCAAAGCTGGCCGTGGCTAGGCACAGCCGCCCACCTACAGCCAGCAAACAACACACACACACACACACACACACACACACACACACACACACACACACACACAGCTGATGAACCAGGTGGAGGCAAGATAGGGATCGTAGATGAGGTCTGTGTGTGTGTGTGCGTGGTCTGGTCTTCACATATCCGTCAGGTTATGGCGATGTGTGTGGCAGATATTGTGTTTCTAGTGACGGTCTCATCAGGCTCAGTCAGTGTTCTGATGTGATGCAGTTTGATTGATTGCATATTTATTATTTCCACGAGAGGACCTGAGCGTGAATAGACTGTAATGTGACAATAAGAGCAGGTTTTTTACAGTATATTATCGTTATTGTTTTCTAAAGTTTGGTAAAGTGGGGGTAAATTACACATCTGTTTGGACATTTCTTTTGTGTGCTTTAAGAATTCAAATTGTATTGGACGATGGTCCTAGAACCACTTCTCACACAACCCAAGTATACCCCAAACTGTGCTCTCCTGAATCCAGCTGCAGTGCGAGGTGAAGTATCCCCGGGACTTTCCCTTCACATCGGTTGCTTGCACGCCCTCATAATTCAAGTTCAGTGCTAATGTTTAGTACCAGTGCAGAAAGTAGTGTGTCCTTCAAGTAGTGAGGCAGAACTATGGATGTGTAAAGAGAACTGGATACAGCGTTGGAGGCAATTCCTAGGAAAGTGGTTACTGTAAGTAGAGCATGAAGCAAAAATTGCTTGACTTCTGAAATAACCAAACTCTCAATCGTGATCCGTGGGGCCCATAGATCAAGCACACTAGCGTTTCCTTTACCCCACCTCCTAGCACTTGGTATCGGGCTCATTCACATACAAAGTTTGGCTAGTTTACATTTTAGGTAAACTTATAGGACCTAAAAAAGGACTTGTATGCCTTAAGCCAAATAAGGGCTATTCAAGTGTTTCCCAATGTAAGTCTGTGGAAAAAAGTTATTTTGGACCCAATGAGATGGCGTGACGGAAAAAATAAATTATAATCCCACGGTTTGGCCACTATGTAAAGTTTTTGTCGCCTACAGACCAGCAATTAGCCATAACCGTAGTTATGTGTTTTAGATGCCCAACTATAACCATACCTCAACCATAGTTTATTTACTGTAACCACAATTCCCTCATCTTAATACTGTATCTGCCATATCTGTATCTATCTGTATCTGCCATACGCAGATATTGTAGAAAACATGAAAACTTTATAATCAGATGGAATAAAACATCCTTGAACGTAATCCAGGGTTTTGCAGAATAGTCCAGCGATATGGTTATTTAACAAACCATCTTTATACTCAACTATTAATACTACTTAGCATTATTAGTAAAATATGCCAAACATTAGACATATACTAGTGGTTGAGAATGTAATTGTGTTCATACTCGCCATACTACCAATACGATACCTATAGCTTAGATACTTTTTACATAACCATATGTTTTTCAACAAAAAATGTTCTTCCATCACTTTACAGAACATTCCATTGACTTACATTCCTTTCCTGGAGACTTATCTTAACCTTAACCGTGAGCGTAACGACAACAAAACCTACTTGCCTAATCCCGAGGGGAAGTTGTGGCTCAGAAGTAGAGTGGGTAGTTCACTAATCAAAATATCAGCGGTTTGATCCTTCAATCAGAGGATCGCTAGCCCATGTAGATGTGTCCTTGTGTCCTTGGGCTAGTGGAGTCTTGGGCAAGACCCTTGACCCCAAATTACTCCCGTAGCTGTGTCTACGGTGTACGAATGTTAGTTAGTCGTGATGGGCAGGTGGCACCTTGCATTCAGTGTGTGAATGGGTGAATGACGACAAGTAGTGTTAAAGTGTTATGAGTGGTTGGAAGACTAGAAAAGTGCGATACAAGTACAGTCAATTTACTCAAAGTGTAATGGGGCAATATGCTGAACCCCAAATGGCTTCCTGAAGGGCTGTCAGTTTAGATCCGGATGGGCAGGTGGCATCTTGCATGGCATGACTGGGTGAATGTTGACATGTAGTGTGAAGCAGTTTAAGTCCATTAACCATTACACCTTTTAACGAGTATTCACCCTTTAATGTAATGATTTATGTAATTGACCCCCCTTTGTCCCAAAATAAAGTTGAGACCCCACAATGTGACTGTGTTATCAGAGTTACGTCCCTACAATACAAGTAAAACACACACACACACACACACACACACACACATACACACACACACACACATGTGTCGAGACAGAAAGAAACCAACGAGTTCATTAAAACACAAACTGATTGCCAATGACATCATTTACCAGTGTTACAGAAACGTAACTGGCTTGTTCTTCCAAATGTTACATTAAATATAGCACATAAGAACTGTTTACTGGTTAATCTGGACTCAAACTTAATTAGATGAATAAAAACCTGTTACACATGTTTTAGGTCTGCACTGCAGAGCTGAGCCTCCATCTGGAGCCCGAAGCGACAACTCGTCTTAATCTTTAATGAAACCTAAACAAATTCCAACGCTCAGCCTCTAGACGCTCCGCTCCTCGACTTAACCCACGCATGACTTTGTTAAAGTCACGCGGGATGAATCGGGATCGGGCCTCAGCAACTCTAACACTAACTCAGTAGGCTGCTCGGGTTTACGGCCGAGAATAAACATTAGGCTAATGGAGACGTGGAGCGTTGGGGGGGGGGGGGGGGGGGGGGGGGGGGGGGGGGGGGGGGGGGGGGGGGGGGGGGGGGGGGGGGGGGGGTGGGGGGGGGGGGGGGGGGGGGGGGGGTCGCTCAGCCTGCTGGGTGATTGAGTTTAGCGCTGATGTGGAGTTGATGGCTCCCTGAAAGGAAATTAAGACGCCATTTTGTCACCTGCGTCTGGCCTTGTAGACGAGATATTGCTTCTATCCCGAGGCAATAAAAGTGTCAAACACACGCGTGCACACACACACACCACACACACACACACACACACACACATACAGGCTGGGACACCTATTCTGACGCTCTAACATACACACACTATGTTGTGCATGCATGCAGAGACATGCATATTATTGCACACAAAAGTGCACACGCTGTTCACATTAACACCAAGAAACACGGGAAAACGTGAATTTGCAGACAAATGTTCAGACAACACACATGGTGGAATGAGTTCACTTCAACATCACACTGCACGCAGTTAAAGATAAAGATGCATACACATTTATAGAGACAAACACACACACACACACACACACACACACACAAGGTTTAATTACTGTCCTCTCTTTTGGTTTTCCTCTCTCCTGCCCACTGCTGCAAGATAGATCTCAGTGTCAGAGCGGCTGACAGATTGAGACAGAGCACAGGTACCACTGCATATGCACACACACACACACACACACACACACACACACACACACACACACACACACACACACAGCATATGCACATGTGAGCAAAAAAAAGCTTCTCCCTCTTCTCTTCCCCAAAACACACTCCTTGCCAGTCCCCTCCCCCCTCGCCATACCTCTGCTATGTGTCCCGTGCTTCATGCTTACGGGGGTTCACGGCGTGAGTAAATACTGCTCTTGAGTCATTATGGATGGTTTTGGGTTAAAGACTGCGAGGTCCACACACACACACACACAACACACACACAATTGCTACACATAAACACCACTTTAAAGTGTAAGAGGACGACATACGTCTAGCTCGCTGTTGGGACAGCCCCCCCCCCCCCCCCCCCCCCCCCCCCCCCCCCCCCCCCCCCCCCCCCCCCCCCCCACATCACACACCCACACAGCATATGCACATGTGAGCAAAAAAAAAGCTTCTCCCTCTTCTCTTCCCCAAAACACACTCCTTGCCAGTCCCCTCCCCCCTCGCCATACCTCTGCTATGTGTCCCGTGCTTCATGCTTACGGGGGTTCACGGCGTGAGTAAATACTGCTCTTGAGTCATTATGGATGGTTTGGGTTAAAGACTGCGAGGTCCACACACACACACACACACACACACACACAATTGCTACACATAAACACCACTTTAAAGTGTAAGAGGACGACATACGTCTAGCTCGCTGTTGGGGACAGCCCCCCCCCCCCCCCCCCCCCCCCCCCCCCCCACACACACACACACACACGCATACAGTTCTTCCAACGAATAGGAGGGGAAACAACTTTCTGAAAACTATTTTATTTTGATCAAATGTTTACAGCGCATAGATCATTGGGTGCTTTGGTTGTTAATATTGGGGCACTTTTTTGAGAGGAAGTTGTGGTTTAATGAGCTTTTCCTCATGTTAATGGTTGAGTTAAACCTCAGTGGGTGAAACCGAATGACTATGGTTTGTTGAAGAAGGTCTGTATAAGTATACATTTAAAGTATGGTACATTTCTTGATGGCATTTATGATTGTGGATAGTTAATGGCTAGACAAACCCCCGCAATTACATTCTTATTATTGGACAATTATTAACGTCACCGTTGACGACGTCTTGTGCCAATGTTCAGAGCCAATGCAGGAGGTGGTGCACCCTTTATGTAGCAAGGTGTGTGGATTAGTGTAGCGCATCATATTTCATGTTGTGTTGTAGGGACACATTGCATTCAGATTAAGGGATTACGAGGTCATTACTGCATGTTTCCCCTGGGCCATTTGTGAATGTGTTACGTATCTACGAGAAAACTCTTCTTGCCTCCTGTGTTTTGCTGACGTGCAAGATTTTGTCTTCTGAATTTACAGATGTTGTAACATTTGTTTATTTTGATAATGTACTATTTGATAGTTGAAATTAATATTCTAAATATTGAGATAAGAGATTCTGATTTGCACCTATACCTATCAAATTACCTCTGAACTATGGTAATGTAGGTCATTTGAGGTTGACCTTTTACTTGACAAATTACGGATTTGGAAGATTTGTATTTGAGTAAAATCACAGATGACCACCGCAATTATTACAAACTTTTTTCGTCATACTAGTCCTGTGTGGATAAGGCTTAACGGGCATATCAAAATAAGTAAATGTTGACTTTTGATTTCATACAAGCAGCCTCCTGAGTGAAAGTCCTGTTCCATCCATCCATCCATCCATCCATCATCCACCATCCATCCATCCATACATCCATCCATCCACAACCTCCAAAGATTGGCACTGGATGTCATTGAACATAATCTAGGGGTTTTGCAGAATCGTCCAATATCCCAATTCTTTTCTGCTAATAGTGGTGTTGCAACATACCGGTGATTATTAAAAACAAAATATTGATATTGTGATAATGTTATAGCCCGGCTCAAAGGGTGCAACAAAGATGAGTAGATAACAAGATGAATTAAAAGTATTAAATAGGCACATATAACAATATCCAAGCAAAACAAATGTGGAAAACCAGTAATCTGTTATGTAACTGTGTGTGAATGTGTGAAATTGTGTGACGCAAACAAAACCATAATGGCAGCTGCCACGTTGAGGTGGTGAGCTTTTATAGCTGAAACGTCATGTGGCTCATAACTATCGAGAAGAGATGAGGAACAAGGTAATCTCTCGCTCCACTTCCCTGAACTCATATTTTTAATGTAGTTCATTTGCCAAAATAGAAAACAATCGACAACCCCCACTCAATTATCAACCACCTGCACCCAGAATGCACCTGTGAAAACAGCTGTTAGCAGTTAGATCACTAACAATAGAGGCCAATTCTGGAGAGAGAGTTACTATAATGTATCTAATTTACAGTACAATAATGCAACTATGCTCATGTCATCTTCTGTTAAAGTAGTTGTGCCTGATATTGTTATGAGCAGATGAGTATTGTGAACAAACCCACTGCATTTGTGTTCATAGTCGATATTTAGTGTTTTATACTTATCACATCAGTGGGCAGCTGCCATGTGGAAACAGCTATTTATTTGATATATTTGTGTAAAGTTGTGATAACATTTTTAGTTTATATAGTTTTTATATAGGTTGTTTGTTTTTTTGCAAGATATTCTGTATTTTGCATATGTTTTGTTTTGTAAATTGTAACGAAGAAGGCGCTAGTTTCCTAAATCGTGTTTTAGCGATTACAAAAAACTGTCAAATGGAACATCTTTTAGTAGTTATTAAATATTAAATGTTATACACACTTGTTGTAGTTTTTGACAATATATCACATCATCAGTAGAAATAAGACTTTATATAAGAAGGGGAATTTGCTATTACTGTTATTACAGAAATTAAACATTGTAATTTCCTCATTATACTCTGAGCAGCTTCTCAGCTTTCTCACTGGAAAACACACTTTTAAATGAATGCAGCAACATGCCTTTAGTTCAAATTACCATAATCATACAAACATACTGCTTGTTGTCAAAGGTCATACATCAACATGCATAATTAACCAAGATGAAAAATGAAACACAGCACACACATATACATTTCCGTGGCATTAGCTCTGCAGGTCTTTGCATTTCAATGAGCTGTAATGAACCTCCACCTTTTATGAGTTGGCGGTGGAGGATGAGGGTTTTTTTATTAAACCTAAATGTACTTAAATGCAACATATCCTCCATGTCAAACTATATGAAAACAAACATCCATACCATGTTGGAATTTAGAGTCACATTTCTGATGTTTACTGAGGCTAGTTTCACTGAGAAGATGCCGGATTGAAAATAACATTTGCATTTGCCCGGTAGCTACTGGAGAATTCATGTTCTTTTCATTCATTAATTTATTTTTATTGCACCTTCCAAATATGGTTCAGAAATAGTGGGTGTGTGACTAATGCCTTGTTAAAGGTAGTGCAAAAATATCCTAAGTGATACATCATTAACTGCACTGATTGGCTGCAGACATGTCATTTTAGAGCTCAACACGAGAGACCTGACTGGACCTACTTCTGCCTTCAAAAATAGGTCATCTGAAGGAAGGAGATCATTTCAGAGCCATGATGTCATCTCCGGGCTTCAAGTCCAAGCAGCTCGCCTTGAGTGGTGATCGACTCTCGCTCTGTTCTGCTGCAATGGAAAAGTTGTATTCTACGGTTTGCTTTCTCCTCTTCACTGCCATAAGAACTTCCCATTATCTTATAAATAAACAAAAGAATCCAGGAGACATCCCATAATTAACAAAGATGTGTACAACGCACGGCATTTAAACCGGTGCTCTTGGAAAACAAACCTGCAGCAGAGTGGCCACAAGGAGCTGTTGACTGGAGTAAGTGCATGAACATACTTTTCATAGGTCTCAAAGGGGATGAAGAAAAATGACCCTGAAGTTGTTCTTTCAAACAGCATACGCAGGGAGGACACGCCCCCTTGTGGGTCACGGCGGTACACCGTTTATATTCCAAAATTCCAGCAGAGATCATAGTGGAATGGAGTGTTAACTAAATGGCCGGCATCTGTGTCAAAGGAACAACATAAAACGAGTAGAACGAGAGACCAAAGATAATCACTGGGTATCGCTCAGAAAACTCACAGTATACGTTCACCTCATTTAGCCTGAATAGACAAAACCAAGTGGCTGTGGCCAACATGGACAACCCACTAGGAGAACACACCACTGTGTCAACGTGGCCAACAACTAGAGCGGTAGACAGAGCTACACTACAGCCCTAACACAGGCACAAAACAGTAATTTCTTAATTAGAATGAGAAAAAAAAACTGACAGTGGTATAAAAGCAGCAAAATGTGTCTGAGCATGTCAAAGCCAAATGGGATGATCAGCCGGACACATGGAACTGTAGGAGAAAGACGCAGAGAGATTTGACTAAAACATAGGATTAAAGATGAAAACAGGAATATTGTCTGACACTAAAAAGAGACTTCCTCATTCCTCAATTAATGTATACGTAACAAACAGGGAGAAATCTTTTGTAAATGATTAAATACTAATAATTTATCAGTCAATCTGGTTAGCAGCATTATAATTTACCTGGTTTATGAAAAGCTATACACACACACACACACACACACACACACACACACACACACACACACACACACACATACATTAATTTCTTGTCGACTTACCTGAACCTTAAACCAAGTCTTCACCTTAACATGCCTTTGTCCCCGTTTTGTCCCCCTTAAAAAGAGGGTCCCCAGAATGTAACTGTGAATTCATATTAATGTCCCCATATGACAGGTAAAATGCACAATGACACACACACACACACACACACATTTACATCAGATAGATATCGATATTTTTGTGTTATGCACATAACATGCCCAACCCTCATGGGTTAATAAAAAATAAAAAATACAGCTACAATGGTCACATTTAATTAAGCTTAATTCAATTTAAAAATGACAATTTACTTCTCCGTTCTGTCTTAAACAACATATTCTGTCTTCTCTCCCAGGCCTGGAAAATAAAATCGGCTAGAAAAAAAGGTTCCTTTCCTGAAGCACAACTCACGTTTTTTTCATAGTCATCTAGCCAAAAGAAGTCAACATAAATGAAAGTCATTGTACTAAAGATGACATTGCTTAAGTCCTCGTAGATAGGACAGTAAGACACCTCATTCCTGAGCTCCCACAGCAAACAGAGTGTCTCTAGGGGTTACGGTAATGTTCCTGAGCGTAACTGTTCACATAGAAATCTTTGTCTTTTGTTTAAGTTGCACTTAGTTCTGCACAATAGTTATTCTTTATGAGGTCGCATATATCAACAGACCAGTAGAGTCAAACTGGGTTTTTCTCTTAGCACGAGAAACAGTTTGGTCCTAATCTCCTGAATATCACAAAGTAACCTGTTCTGGAAAATTAATGACAAATCGTTTATATTAAACAGAGATTTTAAAACCCTGAGCCCGGGGATGGTCATGGAAAATGTCCCATTGAATTATCTTTTCAGTTAGTCTCTAATCAGACATCTTCAGAAGTCTATTCCAACATCCAAGCATTTGAGACTTATGTCTGATGGTTGGAGGTTCCCAACCCCCCCCCCCCCCCCCCCCCCCCCCCCCCCCCCCCCCCCGCCCACCTCCCACACCCACTAATGGCCAAAACAGAAGTAGATTTGTGAACCCCAAACCTCAGAAGCATAGTCAGACACAGGACATACATGTGAATTATAGAGCTGTTTATACATATGGAATTCTAGATTACCACAATGTTGAACTTTGCTACAGTCTGATCTAGAGCATTGACAGCTTCTTTAAATGTCATGTTGGGAGTAATGCCAAGATATGCATACTGGTCAGTGTATGACAGCACTTCAAAACAACTGAACTTCTCTCACATGATTTTTTGTCTAAAATGTAATCTTTGTGTTTTGTCTTGATTTCCAGCAGCGCTGCGCAACAATGTTCAGCATCGTCTTCTCATCTTTTTCCTGTTCAGGAAGTAGAACTACATCATTCACATATAATAATATGGCCATCGTCTGAATTTAATTAACTTTATCACCCAGATTAAAAGCTTTCATTTGAAGAGCTAAGTCATTCGTATGAATGGAAACCAATGTTGGAGACAACACTTCTCCTTGGTTCACACCAAATTGTTGAAATCAATAAAACAAAGACATGTAGAACTATTCTCCTCAATATGTGCACGTGGAGGGGAAGTGACAACATAGATATGATCAATACATGTTCTGGCTTTTTCTGAATCCACCTTGCTTGTCCACAAGAAAACTTGGTGATTTACGAGTCTGCCATGTAAAAGTGAAGAATATAATAGGATGGACATAATATACCCCTCTACCTGAGAGGCATCTTTTTTTTTAAAGATTTCTTCTGCCACTGTGTCAGAATAAAACGACACTGAGACAACTCATACAACACTTTCAACATCCTTGTGGGAAATATCGCCAATTCCAGTAGCTTTCTTCAGTTTGCATTTATCTATTATTATATGCATTTCTTTACCTCTTCAACAGAAAGGTTAGCATTCAGAAACACACTACGATGACTTTAATTTCAGATTCCATTACCTCTTTTATATGCTTCCCTTTAAAACGACATCCTTTCCCCATTTAGTAGGACATCCTCAGATGTAGTAAGATGGATTAACCACAAGGTGTCAGTAGAGGAACAGCAGAATGGTCATGAGTGAACGTTACTGTGAGGAGGACCACCACCACCACAGGTCCAGTAACAGACAGCAGCTGAGCTCTCTGGGAAACACTAGCATTATAGGGGAATATGTCCTGTTTCCCCTAAAGTATACATTCTCAGTGCAGCCTCAGAGTCAAACCAACAATTCAGAGTTGTTTTTATTTTACTTATCTGTTTCAAATCAGCAATTTCCTTTTTCCTTAGATTCTACTCGTAAAAGATCGTAATGGCACACATGACGATCAAGCTCTGAAAGGATTCCCACCTAGGACCAGAGGCACAAAAACAATCATGCGGTTCCAAATATAAAAGTGTTTGTCATTTTAAAGAGAAAATTGTAAATATACATATACATTTTTATGATTTCCGCCGGGAGATTTGGGGCTAAACATGGACATCAGTAGCTATTCAAAGTACACACAAAGTACATGTCATGAAATGTGTCTCTCAAAAACTGTTTTCTTTCAAGATGATTCATGAGGTGTGGTGTTTAACGCATTAGTAGTTGTTAGTCATTGGTAATAGATATAATTTATATAAGATAAGTATTACATTAATTTACGTTAAGAGTGATGAGATGTAACTACATTACGTTTAGTCATAGTTACCAGGGTGTGATTGAAAGGGGTATCACATTACAAATGTTGGAAGAGTTCAAGTTATATGTGGAAAAGAATCTCGTAGAAGACTGAATGGTTTGTCAGTTCAAGCCTGCACCGACAGCTGATACAGAGAGGACGGTTTTTTCTGTTTTTTCTGGGAGTTTTTCCTGATCCGATGTGAGGTCCTGGGACAGGGATGACATATGTGTACAGATTGTAAAGCCCTCTGAGGCAAATTTGTAATTTGTGATATTGGGCTATACAAAATAAACAGAGTTTATTAATAAATAGAGTTATCAAGCTCCTCTTTTATGGAACCAGCTTCCACTTTCAGTCCGGGAGGCAGACTAAGTCACCTCATTTAAGAGTAGACTTAAGACTTTCCTCTTTAATGGTTCTTATAGTTAGGGCTGAATCAGGTTTGTCCTGGTCCAGCCCCTAGATATGCTGCTATAGGCTTACAGGCTGCTGGGGGATGTTTTAGGATACACTGAGCACCTATCTCATCTTCTCTCTCTCCTTATGGATGAATTCACGTCTCTTCATTGCACCTTACGTAGTCTTTGTGCCTTCTCACCTCACAGGGTCCATTGGACCTCGCTGTGTCTGAAGTTTGTCCTGGCTCCTGGGTCCTGCCTATGACTCCTTGCCCCAGCTTCCTGCATCCGGCCCCTAGGCCATGGTCAGGGCCTAGCCTCCTTCCTCATTGGCCCACCTTTCTTTGTGCCTCATGCCTCATTGGCCTCGCCTCCTTTGTGTTGCCTCCTGCATAATGGGCCGGCCTCCTGCCTTCGTGGCCCTGCCTCCTGCCATGGCCCTGCTGATGCGCCTGCCCCCCCCTCCTCCTCTCTACCTCCTTCTGTTTCATGGATTGTGGAGGTCTGGATCGTGATCCATGCCTACTACTCATTATTCATACATTGTCATGTTCATTGAATGTGTTGTAACTCTGTAACTCTGTTCATCTGGTCACATGACATCTATTGCTTCTGTCCAGGGGAGAGGGATCCTCCTCTGTTGATCTACTTAAGGGTTCTTCCCTTTTTTCCCTGTGAAAGGTTTTTTTCTGTTTTTTTGGGAGTTTTTCCTGATCCGATGTGAGGTCAAAGGTCAGGGATGTCGTATGTGTACAGATTGAGGCAAATTTGTAATTTGTGATTTTGACCTATACAAAATAAACTGAATTGAATTGAATTGGGGGGTCGTTCATTGGGTGACTTTGATCCTGATGGCGGCTTCCCAGTCTCCTACTGTCTTTAAACCTCTCCCATGGTCAGTCCCTAACCCTTAACCGAGTAATTACACCTTTAGTGGAAATGTAGTTGTACAGAGCTGTTTGCCAGCTGCTCAGCCTTTCAGCCAACATGGACCAGAAGTCATTTGCTGATGAAGACTACCTGTCGTTCCGTCTGAAGACCATCTACGGTCTTTTCTATGAGAGTAGAGTCAAACTAGGTAGACAATCTTTTACCATGTGATTTTCCTTGTGAAAATGGTAAATTCAATACATGTTAAATGCAATAAATACAACAGGCAACACAATTATGCATTTTCTGCTATCGTTGAGAGCCTATAGAGAAGTCCTGTGTCATTGGAAGAAATGTCAACCAGCTTAATGTGAAAGTAAGTACAACATATTTAAAAGCCTTTTGTTTAATGTTGGTATATCATGATGAACCAGAGGTTAGAGTTGACACTTGTTGTCAAACTAATGTAGACTCTTTGAACAAAATGTACTGTCATGTATGTCAGGGTTATCTCCACGTATGCTGTCATAAAGAATAATAAGCCAGCCACTCTGTGAGTTCAGAACACAAGTTTATGAAGACCTTCAAAACAGGATGAATTTAGTCCACACTTAGTCTCTATGGTTGGTTGCCTTGAGACGATCACAGATCGGATCGCTTCCTTCATCCTCCAGGTCACAGGAGAGCTGTCCGTCCTGTTGAATGGCTCACTGAAGATACGCTGTCCAATGTGTGTGTGTGTGTGTGTGTGTGTGTGTGCATCGTCGGCGTGGGGGCACACTACAGACACATGCCTGCCATTCTTTGCCCGCGGAACTACCACAGCAGCTGTTCCCCATGCAGCTTACAGAGGGGAACCGAGGAGCCGGGACTCTCCGTCCAGCTCGTCTGTCATCGTCGCATTATTAATGGGACGGTATTGTTAGAGAGCGAAGTTTCGTCTCATGTGTTACGGGGGATGGCGGAACGATCGGATCCAGGCCGCAACTAAAACGTTCGTACAAGAATAGTGGGTCTGAATAAAGAAAGAAGTGGAATGTAGAGTGGAGCAGATGCAGGAGGAGACCAAGACCAAAAACCACGACTTGGATAGAAACTATCTGACGAGAGGATGAAGTGCAGGTGGAGAGATGGGAGGAGAAGCTCAACGGGCATGAGGTGATCAGGAAGGGAGCTGATTGGCTGGGCAGAACCAACAAGGCTGATTCAGAGCAGGTGTGGAGAAGGGCAAAGGAGGGAGACTCCAGAACACAGAAGACTATTCACTCACACACTGAGTTGATTTGACAAATCCCATTCCACTGCAACTTCCTCTTTATTTTGATGCGTTATGATCCCAGACTGTGTATAAGAAGTGGACGTAGTCGTGACATCACCCGTTGGTTTGGCCTTGAGTTCGGTGATTTCGCCGTCGTCATCTTGGAATACGTCTGTCGCCATCTTGGTTTCTTTGTATCCAATGAACGGAAGTGACTATGTTTGGACTGCGGAGGAGTGGCTTAGAGACACCGTATAGGCTCTGGTAGCAGCAGCGACCTGTCAATCACAGTAAGCCCGCCCTACATACTTTTCTTTATGGTCTGTTTGACTCTAAATGGATTACCATTTACTAAATGAACATCACGCTGTATTGAAGAAGACTTGAAACTAGAGATTGAGACCATAAACTCATGTTCACAATGAGGTAATAAATCAAGAGAGAAGTAGGGTCATTTTCTCATAGACTTCTTTACAATCAGACATATTTCTGGAGGAGTCGCCCCCTGTGGGTCAATAGAAAGAATGCAAGTTTTAAGACACTTGCGCATAGCTTTACTTATCAGAAGTTTGCCGCTTGGTTGAAATGTTACACACCGGCCCTTTAATTCAATATTTTAAATGCTGGCGGATGCTTTCAAACTACTTATTGCAGCCCCAAAAAAAGTTAACACTGGGCTTCACCTGCCACTGCCTGCTTATGTTCGCATATACAGTACAGTTGATGTTAGTGCATACACACATGTGAAGTATTCTGCTTGCATCAACACATCAACAACCGTGTTGACGTACAAAAAGGTTTTTACTTCCGCACATTAATTTACATTCATCAATACACTTGGATTTACACACAGGTGACCCCCACGAGCCTGTACTGTACATACAGAGGCTTAATACACACACACACACACACACACACACACACACACACACACACACACACTGTAAATCCCAGGCGGCTCTGACAGGCCACATTCAGAAGAGCCTGCTCAGCATGAACACATCATAAAAGTGGACATGCAATTTCTGTTTTCACCAAATAGCCAGCCGAGCTCGTTCTGCATCCCTGACTTTAATACACTCGACAAGCAGCTTAGCAGCCGGGGAGAGAGAGAGAGCTCAGGCCCTTAGGGCGAGAGCTAGTGTATGTGAACAGAGAGAGAGAGAGAGAGAGGTAGAGTGAGTTATGCCTGGGAGCACTGCTAAATCCATTTCTCCATCTGAATTATCAACGAGAATTTGATTAATATGCAAATTCAGAGGGGGGAGGGAGAACTTTTGGGATAATTCTCTTTGTGGATAGTAATTAATCACCGGTTAAAGTAAATTAATACATATATCAATTTTGTCAGGGACACGCTTAGTTCAATAGCCCGTAAAATTGAAGTTTGAAGTGTTAAGGGGCTCTACAGGAACGTTATAACTAAAACTTTCAAATCTGCCCTATTTAGTGATCAATCAAGCCGTGCCCTGCGGCAAAGGCAGCTCATTTCTTCAGCTGCATCCGGACACTCAAACACACACTGCTGCTCCGTCAGAGCTGCAGCCGACTCCCACGATCACACCGCAGCACAGCATGGAATAGAGTAAGACAGGACACTTTAGGACAGCACAGGACAGCATGGAATAGAGTAAGACAGGACAGCACAGGACAGCATAGGACAGCATGGAATAGAGTAAGACAGAACACTTTAGGACAGCACAGGACAGCATGGAATAGAGTAAGACAGGACAGCACAGGACAGCATAGGACAGCATGGAATAGAGTAAGACAGAACACTTTAGGACAGCACAGGACAGCATGGAATAGAGTAAGACAGAACACTTTAGGACAGCACAGGACAGCATGGAATAGAGTAAGACAGAACACTTTAGGACAGCATAGGACAGCATGGAATAGAGTAAGACAGGACAGCACAGGACAGCATAGGACAGCATGGAATAGAGTAAGACAGGACAGCACAGGACAGCACAGGACAGCATGGAATAGAGTAAGACAGGACAGCACAGGACAGCACAGGACAGCATGGAATAGAGTAAGACAGGACAGCACAGGACAGCACAGGACAGCATGGAATAGAGTAAGACAGGACAGCACAGGACAGCATAGGACAGCATGGAATAGAGTAAGACAGAACACTTTAGGACAGCACAGGACAGCATGGAATAGAGTAAGACAGGACAGCACAGGACAGCATAGGACAGCATGGAATAGAGTAAGACAGGACAGCACAGGACAGCATAGGACAGCATGGAATAGAGTAAGACAGGACAGCACAGGACAGCATAGGACAGCATGGAATAGAGTAAGACAGAACACTTTAGGACAGCACAGGACAGCATAGGACAACATGGAATAGTGTAAGACAACATAATGCCGCATAGGACAGCCCAACATATGACAACACATCATAGGACAGCATGGGAAAGCATAGTACAGCATAGTACAGCATGGGACAGCATAGTACAGCACGGGACAACATAGTACAGCATGGGACAGCATAGGACAGCATAGGACAGCATAGTACAGCATAGTACAGCATAGGACAGCATAGTACAGCATGGGACAGCATAGTACAGCATAGTACAGCATGGGACAGCATAGTGCAGCATAGTACAGCATGGGACAGCATAGGACAGCATGGGACAGCATAGGACAGCATAGGACAGCATAGTACAGCATAGGACAGCATAGTACAGCATGGGACAGCATAGGACAGCATGGGACAGCATAGGACAGCATAGGACAGCATAGTACAGCATAGGACAGCATAGTACAGCATGGGACAGCATAGGACAGCATAGTACAGCATGGGACAGCATAGTACAGCATAGGACAGCATAGGACAGCATAGTACAGCATAGAACAGCATGGGACAGCATGGGACAGCATAGTACAGCATGGGACAGCATAGTACAGCATAGGACAGCATAGTACAGCATGGGACAGCATGGGACAGCATAGTACAGCATAGGACAGCATAGTACAGCATAGTACAGCATAGGACAGCATAGTACAGCATGGGACAGCATAGTACAGCATGGGACAGCATAGGACAGCATAGTACAGCATAGTACAGCATAGGACAGCATAGTACAGCATAGGACAGCATAGTACAGCATGGGACAGCATAGGACAGCATAGTACAGCATAGGACAGCATAGTACAGCATAGGACAGCATAGTACAGCATGGGACAGCATAGGACAGCATAGTACAGCATAGGACAGCATAGTACAGCATGGGACAGCATGGGACAGCATAGGACAGCATAGTACAGCATAGGACAGCATAGTACAGCATGGGACAGCATGGGACAGCATAGGACAGCATAGGACAGCATAGTACAGCATGGGACAGCATGGGACAGCATAGGACAGCATAGTACAGCATAGGACAGCATAGTACAGCATGGGACAGCATAGCGCAACATCAGGCAGAGCACAGGACATCATAGAATAGAATAGGACAGCAAAGTACAGTACAGCCTAGACCAGCACAGCATAAAAGAGCAGAGAACAGTATCGGACAGCTCAGCTTAGAACAGCATAAAACAGCATTGCAAAGTACAGTACAGCATAGCACAGCACAGGATAGGACAGGATAGCACAGTACAGCACAGCATAGCACAGCACAGCATAGAATAGAATTAAAGAGCACAGCATAGAATAGAATGGAACAGAATGGGACAGCACAGCCTGGAAGCGGAAATCACAGGACAGGAAACCACTACAATGTAAAGCATTTTAATGCTAAAATGGTTAACTATAACCATAATAATAATGACTGCATGTTATTATTATATTTGTAACAATATAATCATTATTTTAAATAATAACGGCAATAATAGTAACAATAATAATAATAATAATAATAATAGATAGATACGTACTTTATTGATCCCCTAAGGGAAATTCAGGATCCAAGTAATAATAATAGGAGAAGTATTAGACATGATATTAAATTGCAATGAAGATCATAAAGGATTGATTTATTATTCATAATATATATAAAGCAGTATTTATTCTTGTAATGAAATTTGGCTTTCTACTGCATTATTATTGTTGTTATTTATCAAGTCATCAAATCCATATAATAGATGGCTGCACCAGATATTAGTCACGAAAAAAACCAGTTTGACAGTTGACTGTCTTATGCGCATAAAACAAGACTGACATTGAATTTGAAAATTTACTTTGGATTGTATGAAAATAACTAACTGTTATTGCTATTATTAATAATATAATATAAATCGTATTATTGATAATAATAATAAATGATTAATATATTTATTATTATAGTATTATTAAAAACGGTGCTGACATCCATGGGGAATTGGATAATAATTCAAATAACAATACAGTACTTGACAAGATAAAATGTACAACATTTAAACATAATAATAAAAAATATACTACTATTACTACGACTACTACTACTACTAATAATAATGATATTGTTTGTAGTAGACATAGCATGTTAAGGCTGTACTTGATGTAATAATAATGACGAATATTACGCTTGAAGATAAACATATTTGTCATTATGTTGGCAGGCCCCAGATGGTAGCAGCCAGTTGTTTAGAGGTCCGCAGAAGAGAAAAAGAGGGGGGGCGGGGGGGGGGGGGGGGGGGGGGGGCGGGGTCAGGACCAGTTGTTTAAGCAGGGGGCCATGCATCAAACTTCAATTTTCCGGCCGATTGAATAAATGATTCTTCTCTCTCTTTATGTGTGTGCGTGTGTGTGTGTGTGTGTGTGTGTGTGTGTGTGTGTTTGTCCCCCTCCCCCTTTAAAGAAACACGGTTTCGAGCAGTGTGCTCCCTGCTTACTAATGAAAACCTAAAACACTCACAGAATGTCCATGTGCCTGAAATACAGACACATAGTGTGCACATTGTAGAAGATTAAGGACATTAAATATATATTTTTCTACATATTTTTCCTGTCTTTATTTATGAACTGTGCATTTGCGACTTATGCATTTAATTTCATATACAGTCGTTCTACTAAGAATGTATTTTTAAAACATAAGCTGACCACTTATGTGAATGTGTGCTTGAGGTTTTGTTTTTGCAACGGGTCCTTTATTTTATCATTTATATTATCATCTCGTTCATGGGAATAATACGTTGGAGGAAAAGGGCATCATCTAAAAATAATATGATGTGTTAGTTTGCAATAAAAAGCTCCATCTGAGCAATGAAGAAGACCAAAAGATGCAAAAAAAGAAATGGACCCTGAGTAATGATTTGATTTTCTTGTCAAATAAGTATACGTATTTTTATTTACATTATTTAATTTGTACTTAATTGAATATTCTAATGGAATGAAAGAAACAATTACGTAAATTCGACAAAAAATAGAAAATTATTTTGTAGCAGTCGTCGTTTCAATAAGTCACAGATAAAAAAAAAGTTCTTCCGTATATGTAGTTATGTATTTGTTTAGCTTACATGAGCAACGCGCAGCAGACAGCTGAGGAGGAGCAGATGAAGTGTCTGACCAAGAGCTTCAAGTCAATATACGTCCAGCCCTCTCGCGACCGGGCCCACGGAGCCCCGCATTCACATTCATAACGCCGGCGAGCGTGTCCGCTTTTATGTGCGCCACAAAAGGGAGAGGCCACGTGGTTGAAAAGGAACGGGTTAAGTCAATCCATCACGGTGACTCGTAACTGAGAAGAGAACCCTTAAAACCATATGGCCTCGGAGAACACTCCTCATGGCGGCCCCTTTGTGTGCGGAGACCCGCCGGGCCGGTGCGCGCAGGGAGGACCGCTTGTCTCCGTATTGCGCGCTGCTGGAGAGCGGCCCTCAGGGGGAACACACGCACACACACACACACACGCACACACGCACACACACACGCGCGCGCACACACACGCACACACACACACACACACATTGAAAAAAAAGAAAACACACGCAGGAGGTCAGAAGGCAAGTTGCACAATTATTATATATATATATATATATATATATATATATATATATGCTAGAAATTAATTCCATGGAATATAATAAATAGAAATGTGCGAAAAGGCTTAATATCGGAAACGTTTTTTATTATTATTATTAATATTATTTTACATCGTAAGTCGTTTACATTACAATTTATACAGGCGTTCTGTTTATCCTAAAGGCACTTAAAGGGTTGTACAAAGTATTATAAATATATTAAAATCGGGATTTATTACAAGATATTAGCACATGTTCTGCGTGTGATTACCATTTCAGAACAATTAAGATGCGGGGGAAGAAAGAGTGTATCAAAAAGTGATTTGCAGAAGAAACCTTTTCATTCTTTTGTTCACCGTCAGCTCCAACGCAAACATGCCGGGGCATAACGCAGTGATTGTGGGCAGAACACCTGCGTGTGCGCGTCCTCGCCTCGTTCCTTTCTGAATGTCTCTGTGGCGCATCCTCTGGAGCGCGCGCCCTGTTCTTCTGCAGCAAGCAGCGGGCCTGCACGGCTTCTTCTCTCAGTCCTAAAGCACCGACACTGTGGTGGGTTTGCTACCGCGAGTAAAGGATGAAATCCTCGTGAAGAAAAGAGTTTCCTGTCCGCAAACATCGGGTTATTTCTTCTTCTTCTTCCTCTTCTTCCTTTTTTTAGTCATCCACGTCAATCTCCTCATCTTCATCCTCCGAGCAACACTTGCTGCTCAGCCGGTCTGTGCACCACGACGACGCTGGTGAGGGAGGCGACGCACGCGCTCTGCTGTAGTCGAGGCCCTCGGCGGTGTCGCACCGGGACCGCGACGAGACCGGCTCGGGTCCCGCACGGCAGGGCGCGGATGCGATCCCCCCGGCCAGAACGCCGGCCGCGCACTTCTCCAGCTCGGCCAGCTTGGAGAGCTTCTCGAGGGCCACGTTGCCCGAGACCTTGGCGGACTCAACGTCCGCCTTCATCTCCTCCAGGTCTCGCTTGAGCTTGGCCCTCCGGTTCTGAAACCAGGTGATGACCTGCGCGTTGGTCAGGCCGAGCTGCTGGGCGATCTGGTCCCGGTCCGCCGGGCTCAGGTACTTCTGGTACAGGAAGCGCTTCTCCAGCTCGTAGATCTGGTGGTTGGTGAACGCCGTGCGGGATTTCCGCCTTTTTTTGGGGTTGTTCCTCTGGCCGAAGACCGTCAGACCGTCCCGGCCTGGGAGAAAGAGACACATTAGGTCATAGGTGACACAACAATAAGCCGTAAGCAATGCACCTACGTCCCAAGAAACACTTCAGAGCTCCTCGAGTAAAACTGCTGAAGCAAAATAAAAATAATAAATATATATATATATTTTTTTTTTAACCGAGTCAGTATGATCAATGCAAACAGTTTTCGTTTGTTTACTGATACAAACAGTATCACGTTTTGGGCTGTATTTCATTTGAAGATTTAATTTTTCACGAATGCCTTAATTCAATAATATTATACATTATACTCTGGTGCTACACTAAATTAATAATGAATCGAATATTAACGCAATTATCCACTTTTATTCTAATAATATAATTTATTTATTCTAATAATATTCATTTTTTTAACGCAATTATTAATGAACGAATAATAATAATAATAATAATAATATAGTAAAATAATAAAAGGAAACAACTATAAACTATTACAAAAGTCCGCGCGAATGTTTCTTTCCCTTAACGCGGTGTCCAACTTTATTTGTTTTTTCTATATTATTTTCTAACCTGATTTCAGAAAAGGAAACACTGCTGCTACAATACTAGTGCACATAATAGGCGAGCATAGACACATATAAAAACAAGTGCTTTACCCTCTGCGGCCTGCAGCACGCTGACCTCGAGGCCCTTGAAGGTTTTGCTGGCCAGTTCCTCCAGCGCGCAGAGCGGGGAGGTCTGACTGAGCAGCGCCCGGCCGGACAGGCCGTGGCAAGCCGAGGGCAGCTTCTCTTCGAGGGAGACGTGGTGCGCTGCGCCGCCCAGGGAGTAGCTCCTCCTCACGGACGGCTTGTTGAGGATGTCCTCGATGCCGAAAGGTGTCAGCGGCTTGTTGGAGTTGGCCGGCGGCGGCAGCTGGTCCAGCGGACTGCGCCTCCGCTCTCCAAGCACCGCCGGACACTTGGAGTCGTCCCTGGAGGTCATGGCGGTCTCACGCGGTTGAGGGTAGGGGGAGTGGGAGGGTCACACCTGACCACGGCGTTGTTCGGAAAAAGAGCTATTCTAAAAAATTTTTTAAAAAAAAGGCCGACAATGTTGTGCTGGAGGCGGTGGAACGGAGAGGTAACCGGGGGCCGGTGAAGATGATCCGCAGCTCGGATCACAGGTGCGTCTCCGGCCGCATGTCGGCCGCCGAGCTGCAGGCTGCGGGGCACACTTCTGACTTGCGGTTCCTCCGCGTCTCCGAGACACTTTTCCGGGGGTGACGCCGCGCGGCGAGGTGCGAACCGACCCGAACGCGATGCACCAAGAGCAGCAGCGATTGACCAACAGTAACAAGTTATCGCCGACTGGAAGGCAATCAATTACTCCCTCTCCCTCTCTCCCTGTCTACCTTTCTTTCCCCCCCCCCCTCCGCCCCCATCTCTCAGCCAGATAACGGGGAGCGGTAATTAGAGGGGGCACCGCGGAGGGGAGGGAGGAGTCCAATTAGAAAGTAGAGCGGGCCCACTTAACACTTTTTCTCTCTTAAATTAGATAATTTGTCACAAAGAAACAAACAAGCAAATGTCCCCCCCCCCCCTTCCCATCCCCCTCCTGCGTGGATCTTCGGACCAATTACGCTCAGAAACGCGAATGATGAATCCCCTCACTCCGCGCGTGGAGAGTGAGGGAGAGCGCGCTGTGTTCTGTGAGGAGAGAGAGAGAGAGAGAGAGAGAGAGAGAGAGAGAGAGAGAGAGAGAGAGAGAGAGAGAGAGAGAGAGAGAGAGAGAGAGAGAGAGAGAGAGAGAGAGACATATATAGATACAGCTTGAGAGAGGCAGAGTGACAGAGGAGAGGAGGGCATCGCCACCCCGAGCACCCTCCACAAAGCACCGTGACATAACTCACGGAGGGCCGGTGGAAGAAAAAAAAAAAAACTCTCGCTGCTGATCACCATGTAGGACACAATTATTAGGATACTTTTGTGATTTGAGATATCAGGAAAATACCTGGACAAGTCGTCCAGAAACGTGAATCTGTTTTTTTGTGCAATATCTAAAAGAAAATCCTGAAATCCTGATTAAGCAATAACCCAAACTGGTTCCTCATAAAACCCTCAGATGTTGTCTCTCTGCTCTGTAGTTTGTGTTCCATCACTTCTGTTCATTTTGCTGCTGGTAAATGAATGTTTAAATGATGGTTGTCATCAAGGAGTCGGATCTCACAGTAGTAAACGCAGCCGGGCGTTCGATTCCAACTTTTGATATTCGATATGTTTTAGTCTGAGTCATATAATACAGCAGGTCAGTTGTGCCAGACCATAGTTGCTTTATATTTAGAATGGATTCCGTAATGTCAGATAGTACATTTGATTTATTCTTATCATGTAAACAAAAAAAGTACAATCTAAGTGCCCTAATTGGTAACATTTTCTATAACGCCCCTACAATAAATTATTAACATGCTTATAATGTTTTAAATCAGCTTATATAATTATAGTTATAAGCACTCATTCATTCTCATCATAATGAAAACAAGTAATCAAAAATAATTATAAAAGCATTTTATAATGACTTACAATGTCATGATTTCGTTTAGCATGGATCAGTGTTATTTTGCATGGTTTAATATGTTATCTTTGTTTTCACAGTACGTTATAACATGATTATTCTAAGTGGTAATTGTTTGCTTTGAGTAAAGGGAAATATGTGATTACATTTTGCAAAAACATTGTAAAAATAATCTTTACTTTACTGAAAGTACACAATGACCACTTAAAAGAACTTAGAAGCACATTAAAATGCATACAAATTGTGATTTTTAACGCATTATGAAAAGACGATCATGTATTATAACAATGGGGGTTTTAAAACACTGTTTTCTTTGCAAAAACTAAATGTCAGTGACCATGCAGCAGTTCTGAATTATAGTATACTTGACCTTGTAAGTCATTATAAAATGCTTAATTTATTATGATTATTGTTATAACTCATTAAGAATATTCCCATGTGCTTATAATTATACGGTTCTATAAGAAGATTACAACACATTATGCCGATGTTTCTAACGAGTTATAGACAATAAAAGACCTCAAATTAACAGTTTCATCTTATTAGGTATGAACTGTCATTCTTGAAAGAATATCGACAATTAAACTGATGATTTTGCTACAAAATTAGAAAACACATATAAATACAGTCAACATGAAACAGTTGTATACATTTTGCCCTTGCCTTTATGGTAGTTAATTTATTTTTATTTGTAATAAAACATGTTGATGCAAGTGATCCTCACCCCATGGGGGTTAATGCATTTATAGCAGTAATCTAACAGATACTGTGGATGGATGGATGGAGATAGGTAGGTAGTAGATAGTTAGATAGGTATATATATATATATATATATATATATATATATATATATATATATATATAGAGAGAGAGAGAGAGAGAGAGAGAGAGCGAGAGAGAGAGAGAGAGAGAGATAGATAGATAGATAGATAGATAGATAGATATATAGATAGATAGGTAGGTAGATAGATAGGTATATATATATATATATATATATATATATATATAGATAGATATATCTATATATACCTACCGACCTACCTACTATCTATCTATCTATCCATCTATCTATCTATCTATCTATCTATCTATCTATCTATCTATCTATCTATCTATCTATCTATCTATCTATAGATAGATAACTAAATAGGTTGGTAGGTAGATAGATAGATAGATAGATAGATAGATAGATAGATAGATAGATAGATAGATAGATAGATAGATAGATAGATAGATAGATAGATAGGTAGATAGATAGATAGATAGATAGATAGATAAGGAGGTAGATATATAGATATATAGGGAGGTAGATAGATATATAGTGAGGTAGATAGATAGATAGATAGATGTATATATAAATAAGTAGGTAGATAGATAGAAAGATAGATGTATATATATAGATATATAGGGAGGTAGATATATAGATGTATAGGGAGGTAGATATATAGATATATAGGGAGGTAGATAGATAGATAGATGTATATAGAAATAAGTAGGTAGATAGATAGAAAGATAGATATATATATATATAGATATATAGGGAGGTAGATATATAGATGTATAGGGAGGTAGATATATAGATATAGGGAGGTAGATAGATATATAGTGAGGTAGATAGATAGATAGATAGATGTATATATAGATAAGTAGGTAGATAGATAGAAAGATAGATGGATAGAGTTTGTCCATTAGTCGCCCTAAGGCTAAACATTTAGTAGCAGGCCATAAAAAGGCTGGATGAGTGATTAGGGGAGTTTAGGGAGGCCATCTGCAGTCACAGCCTTTTGGAGCTCTGACAAAGTCCTCGGACAGTTTTATTTCGTAATTTACTCCTGCATTGGTCATGCTGTGACATTTGATTACACGCCTAGTCTTGGATCTTTTCACAGCGGGCCTCCCGCCTGCACACCTCGCCCGTTTCATTCTCCATCGGTGAGCTCAACATCCGCACTGATGGATGCGATGTCTTCACCCGATACCCGCTCCCAAATGGAGAAACATTCACTTTTCCACGTAGGTTTTAATTTCATCTTTGGGAAGTGCAAAGTGCCGACCCGGCCCCCCCCCCCCCTAGCCGCTCTGCTGTAAATACGGACCCCTGTGGCTGCACGGGCCGACACTGATGCTGCTAACATTAAAGAGCTGCTCAGATCTGTGAAAGGAAACAGCCTTAGTTCTCCCATGTTTGTGACTGTAACTCTGAACTACAATTAGCACGAGCGCTAAATGATGTTGAAACAGGAAAATTGAGCTGAAGTCCATTTCTGCTTTATACATTTTCAGCTGTCTGGTAACCGTAACGACCATATAGTGAATTCAGCTGTATTAAATCACAGTTCATGCTGATTCTCTGCAGAGCAACTGACTGTGTGTGGAGTCTATCTAGTCACAGACAACTGTGTGGCAGCAGCTTCATGTCCTCTCTTACTTTCTCCTTTTTACATCTCTGTGTACTCGACCATACAGCGGTTGTCATTAAAGGGGACATGCCATGCTTATTTTCAGGTTCATACATGTATTTGGGGTTTCTGCTCAAACATGTTTACATGCTTTTGTGTTAAAAACACATTTGTCTCATATTATCTGTGTGAATAAACCTGTTTTCGACCTCTAGTCTGAAACGCTCCTTTATAGTGCCTGTCTCTTTAAGTTTTCTTCAACTATCTGCACTGTCTCCATCTTCACAGAGTCAGTGCATCCTGGTACTCACAGTGTGTGTGTGTGTGTGTGTGTGTGTGTGTGTGTGTGTCAACCACACAGAGTTTCGCAAACTTCTACCGCTGCACTGTAAACCCGAATAAGTTACCAGAACTCAAAAAAATAGAGGCAATCGATTGCCACACATTTTTTAAGTTGATTAACTTAAAAGTCAACATTTTCCAGAACTTAAAAGGTTGGATGACTTGCTACTTGTACCTTTTGATAACAGTTAAATTAAAGTGTTCATTTAGCTCAACTCAAATATTTGCAGTTAATATGACTTACAGTTTTCTGTTACGGCAACTCAATTATTTTCAGTTATTATGACTTAAAATTTCAAGTTTTCAAATCACTTGAATAAGTTCACATAACTTAAAAAAGTAAGTACACAACCACACCATTTCATGTTAACCAAACTCAATGTTTATTAGTTTGTGTTGTCATTGTTTTAAATAGTCAAAAATGTTGAATTTATTTACTCAAAAACATGTGACTCGAAACTTAACATTTTTGAGGCAATTGATTGCCTCAAGTACATTGAGTTTAACAGACTCATGAACATCTGCTATTGAACCGTATTTTCTTACCTGCTACCTTATTTTTCTATTTAATTTGAATGAAATAGAAAAATAAATAATAAACATTTATAAATTAAAATAAATAGAACAAATAATCATTTTAAAATATACTTAAGCAACTTTAAATGATTCTAACATTTGATACCTACAAAACCTCTTTGCTGCCTGGTAACAATTCCCGACAGAAAGCCGATACATCCCCTATCAAACTGAGACAGAATCACCTGCTGTAATCCACATCCACCTTGTCAGTTCTCTAAAACAGAGACATATGCACTGGTCTGTTCAATATTGTTGTGCATTGGCACTGATAACATGGAATACATTTTAATTGGAGTAATCAAAACAAATAATACCAAAGTGAAATTATTTTCATAATAATACCTTGTCAGGTCTCAAACAGAGGCATAGGCACCGGTCTGTTCAATATTGCGGTGCAGTGGCACTGATAACATGGAACTTAGAGCTTAAATAAATTGTAATCGGAGTTATCAAAACAAATAAATAATACCAAAATGAAATTATTTTTCGTTACAACTAAAAAAGAAAAGAAAACTGTGTGCTTTTAGCTTCCTGGCTAATTCCTGAGCGACCAGATTACATGCAAAGTCAATGCACAGACGGCCGCGAAGATGCGATTTTTTCAGCCGGGTGGTGCGGCGCGATATCGTTTGTGGCGGTGCGAACAGAGCGTTGGATGCGGAGCGAATTCGCGCAAGTTGAAATTTCCCAACTCCGGCGACAAAATCACGTCATAGTTGCTTGGTTTTGATTCAGCGACGGCGATGACGGGCGGAGCTTCTCAACGCTGATTGGCTGAAGCAACTATGACTCACGCGATTTTGTAGCCGGACTTGGGAAATTTCAACTGGCGCAAATTCGCACCGCGGCTAACGCTCTGTTCGCACCGCCACAAAGCGTCTATCGCGGCGCCTCCCGCCTGAAAAATCCCATCTTCGCGACCTGTCGCGTTCTGTGCATTGACTTTGCATGTAATCTGGTCGCGTGAATAATTTGCATCGCGTTTGGTGTGAACGCGGAATAAGGCAACAGGGCAGCAATTTGGATGAACATTTTCCCTTAAACTTTGATAATGCATTCCCTGCAGCCTTCTTTCAGATGAGTTTCTACATCATCAAGTCATTCTTGAGGGTCTGCAACTTGGGTGACAGTTTACCACTTTCTAGACCAAGTCAAATCTTGTGAGTGAATTAAAAAGTGTTGGTCAGTGCTTTGGGGTAGCTGAGGTGTAGTGCATATAGATCAGTCCAAAGTTTACCAGGAAGGCATCGCCAAGTCTGGGGAGGCTGACCATGGCATCACTTTCAATGATGACAGAGATTCTCACAGGGTGGTAGTGAACTGGACTTGTGTCATGGTCACTGATGACAGTAAGGAGGCCTACTGCAACACCATCAAGCTCTGGCTCATCAGACTCGTCCTGAATGAATGAAAAAGAGATACTAATCACAAACTAACACATGGAACAGAACAGATTACATATAATGTATCTTTCTTTAACCTTTAAGTCCCATTGACAACCAATACCCCTTTTACAAGGGAGACCTGGGTCTCATTGTAAGCGGTGAACAACACAGGAGCCATGTTCTGCACACACGAATCAGCCAAATTACCAGAGAATCTAAGTGGTATGAGAGACTGAAACCAAGCTAAAGGACATTTACAGGAAAATGTTTTACTGAACATCCTATCACTTGCCAATACAGTTCCTTTGTAGTGAGGAGAAAGAAAACAGACCATACACAAACTGTATGGGTAGACTAAACAAAGGTAAGCCCGAAAAGATATTAGTATTTTTGATGCACTGTTTACATAATACACAGTAGAATCTGTTAGTGATTTAAGGAGACTCACTGTGCAGGTTCTGAAAAACATCCTGGCAGATACACAGGAAGGGCGTGGAGAACAGTAGTGTGCTTACATGCAAGTCTCAATAACACCACCGTAAATTACTAGCCATTTAGGATTTACTATGCAGGGTCTAACAATAACGTGCTTTTTTATTTTGGCACGGTATACATGTCTTCAATAACTTACTTAGCTTGACAAAACCTGTTGTCTGAAGTTTGGTGGCGTGTAACAATAGTGTAGCCTAATCTTTATCTGCAACTGTGCAGAAATTCCAGGTTTACACAAAACAGAATGACGTGCAAAAAAACAAAATAAATGCCAGAGATGCGAAATTCTACCTGTAACACAATACATGTTATTACAAACATCAGTTCCCTAACTTTAACTAAGTAGTGCCAAAACATAAGCATGGAAAAAAAGAAAATATATACAAAACTATACATATCCCTTATATCTTAAAGAAAACAAAAGCTAAACTGAGCCTGGACACTTGCTAGTTAGTGTCTAGTTAGTGGGATTCTCTGCTAACCAGTTGGTTCTGATCAAAAGGAAACACAAGTGAAAATAATAACATGTATATATATATATATATATATATATAATATAACTGCACTATCAGTGTGTTTTATTTATTTTCCCTGCTTCCCAGCAGCAGCTCTGAGTATATTTAATTATGGGTCAGGTCAGGTCAGGTCTTTGACTGAGAAATAATAGCAGGTGAGTAACCTTACTCGAGTAGACTTGGTTTATTGGGTCATTTGATGGTGTTACCAATTATGCAGATATGCACTCTACACCAGGTGGCTTTAATGTTAAAATGTTCAGTCCGATGCTGAGAAGAACATGGTACATGAATGACCTGTAGCTGAGCTCATGCTCCTGCATCCACATGTGGAGAAAAAACGGTCTTACTTTCTTTCCGCTGTTCTTTCCTCGTATGAATGAGAAGCCAACGTTGACATAATTGTCACGGAACTTCCATAATGTCCTTTTCGTATATATATTTTGACCCAAACCGCAATCTTTTTAATGGGTAACGTACAGAAATGTACACTTGTTGCTGGACTTTCATGTATAGAAACCATAGACTGTATATTAGAAGTAGTCATCGTGACGTCACCCATTGGATTGTGGACTGCCGTCATGAAGCCTTGAGTTCGCTGACTTCGCCGTCGCCATCTTGGATCACGGCCGTCGCCATGTTTGGTTTTTTTGCAATCAAAAAATGGAAGTTACCATATTTGATGCCAAATACGGCTCTGGTAGTGGCAGCAACCTGTCAATCACAGTAAGCCTGTCCTAAAGCATACTCTATTTTATGGTCTATTTGCCTCTAAATGGTACATCATTTACTAAATGAACATCATGCTGCATTGAAGAAGACTTGAAACTAGAGATTGAGACCATACACTCATGTTTACAATGTTTACTGAGGTAATAAATCAGGTGAGCAGTAGAGTCATTTTCTTAGTCTTCTATACAATCAGGCTTCTTTTTGTAACCAGAGGAGTCGCCCCCTGCTGGTCAGTAGAGATAATGAGATAAGATACGAGTTTAGTGTTGGCCTTGCACCTGCAGGAAAACAGAGGTGCCTGTCTCCTGAAAATTACATTTATGGTTTTGTCAAAATACGTAAAGCAATTTACCAAAAGCTGCTGATGGTGGTCATATGAGAAGCCCAATAAGTCAGTCTGAGTACAGTAGATTGTCCTGCCCTGACACAGAAACCCTCTGAGTCAAACTTTATGCAAATGTAATTGTTGCTCCAAA
Organism: Cyclopterus lumpus; assembly: GCF_009769545.1. Taxonomy (NCBI): domain Eukaryota; kingdom Metazoa; phylum Chordata; class Actinopteri; order Perciformes; family Cyclopteridae; genus Cyclopterus; species Cyclopterus lumpus. The sequence continues at coordinate 21,276,522 of NC_046980.1, read as the reverse complement.
CATGCATCAAGCTTCAGCTTCAGCTTCGGCTGCTGAACACTGAACATTGAGGAGAAGTTGTAAGTAAAGGTTCTAAAAATGTGAATTGTTCAATGCATTTCACCTGAAGCCTCCATCTCTTCCAGCATTGGTAACACTTGTCGACACTATTAAGAATATTAGATATGTGAATTCCAGTGTTTTTTTTAATTTTTGTAAAAGAAATTCTCAAAGAAATTCATCTCTTGTTCTGTCTTCATTAAATATATGTATGGTATGGTAACTATGTTGTAATGCACAAAACACACATTTGAGAGGTGCAGGACTTATATATTGCAGAGTAAAATGTGAGAGCTCCGAAAACTGTTCAGAGCTTCGTTGTCTTTAAATGCGTCACAGTAAGAATCATGTATGGAATATTTTGATGGATGACGCATCACTAAATATTCAATAGAGAGAAAGACAAATAGGAGAAACAAGATGGTAAATGGCTCAGATTGTGGGCTCAGAAGCTAAAGGTATAGCCCTCTAACAAGCGGCTGTCTGCCTCTGACCTGAAGAAAGGCCACTCGGCTGTAAACCACACATCACACTGTCAGAGGGAGAGAGATCTGAATCTGAATTCCAAGAGAGTAAAACATTCTGGCCAGACATGCAGGAGGGATTACGCGCTCACGCGCACCGACGTCCACACAGCACAGGTGTGGGAGGACGGATCTGACCTGTGATGAATGTCTTGTTGTGCGGAGGCCGCCGCTCGGAGCGCCGTGTGATCGATGGCACTACTTCCAACTGACGGTGTGGACATGGACGGAAAGGAAGGCAGAGGGACAGAATGTGCCCCCGGTCCTCTGAAGAGACGCTGCGGATATATATCATATTTCATAAAATTATGTATTTAAATCTGACTTACTAGAGAGGCTGCAGGTGTGACGTATCTTTGGAAAAAAGGGCAACCGAGAAGTTAGCATCGCGCTGGTTCCCGTACAAAAAAGCAATGGGATTTTTTTCCATTGACTTGTGATTTATTGCAGAAAATAAGTAAAATGTTTTTGATACAAGAAAGTCTTTCACAAATGAACGCCACTTTTCTGATTATCACAAAGGAACTAGTGATGACGATTAGTCGTCTCATTTAGCCGCTTGTTAGACAGAATTAACAACTCGGATATTTGCTGACTTGCTTTAACGACAAACCGTATTTTAAGCATCCAACTTAAAACCCATTAAAAAAAAAAACATTGACTTTGAGACGAAGAAACAGGAAGTGCAAAAAACTCTACCTGGTCTACCCACTTCCGATCATAATCATTATCCCCAGATGATGAATCATCATGTGTTGGTGATCCCCGGATCTTTCCTCTGGTACCATCAGGCTCTCCGTTTACACCTGCACACATCAGTGCAAGTCCAATGGGTCGCTTGCTATGAAATGTCATGTAACTGTCATGCCCTCAAGAGGATAACTCATTTTGAAATTTGGGCACTTCAAGGGTCAAATATCCCTTTTGCCCCCAAGATATCCCCAGATCAAAGGGACGCAAGTTAGGGCCCGATTCAAAAGGGCGTGCCAAATTGCCACGAGATCTATTCAGACTTTTTATTTACTGCAGACCAGCTTTGCATTCATCGTGGCCTCCTCCCGTTACATACACATCCTCTACTTTAAAAAAAACTAAAAGCCAAATAATTCTGACTTGTAATTTCTTTCTGTGAAAAGCTTCCATTTTTTGTCCACTTTTTTTGTTTCCCCCGAGGACCACACAGCTTTAATACAGATTCAGTTTACACTTTTTACAATTAATGCTTTATTGTCTTTTTAATTTTGGCATGTGGTTTAAATTTGAATTAGCGGTATAGATGATTCCCAACAATTTATGGTGTAAGTATAGTGAGATTAGAGTATTAGTTTATCTCTAAAATACATATATTTTAGAGACAAACGGATACAGATATTAGCTTTGGCTTCACTTTCTGACTGCAGAATGGATAGGTTGACAACAACCCACAGATAAAAAGTACTTTTTTTCTCCACGTGGTTCTGGATTTTTGCACAAAAACCAATGCCATCAGAAGAAATTAAAAGATATATCTATATAATCATAGAAAAAAGCTGCTGTCCTTCTCCAGTTAATGACCGGGCCCAGGGGGCAAGGATGGAGTCATGTGATCAGCCTCGCTCTACCAGACCGCTGTCTTCACTGACTGTGGGCCGTGACTAAAGTGATTTATTCATTACTGATGACTGATGACAATAGCGCGATGTGTTCATTAATAGTGAGTCGGTGCCACACCGACCATCCACGTCCCTCCCCCCCCCCCCCCCCCCCCCCCCCCGGTCCAGCTGCCCACTGTAACAAATCGCCTCTTTGATGTGAACCAACTTGTTTCTCCAATTTCAGTGTTCAGTTTCTTCACTTCTTGACTTGTACGGCTTGATGTGGAAGGCGAGCAGACGGTTCTTTATGTACTGGAGAAGAATTATGGAACGCTTAAACCAGCCAGCGGAGGATTTCAAAATGTGGAACAAAAAAAAGAGAGAATTCTTTTTTAATTTGAGTTCCTGAAAATCTGTTCTTTCTCTACTTTTAATTAAAAAATACATTAATATTATTAATATACATTAATATACATCATAGTTGGTGTGCAACACTGAAAAAAAAAAGTGTTGGCCTGTATGTGCTTTTATGGCGAAAGATATTTTCTTGGTGGAACCCATATAGTGACTCTTTGATAATCAATTACAGGTTTTCTAAAGTACTTACATATTGTCTATTGTCTCGTATTTTTTCTTTTTATAAATGTATCTGTCTAACCAAAGGTTATATATGCAGTTGCTACAAACAAACTGAATAACTGTCATCCATTAGTTTATATAACAGGGACCTTATATACTGAACTTTGCTATTGTAATACCAGCGATGCAAGCTGGTTCCGCCATTTCTTTCCACTTAAAGGGCTTTTTTTTTACCATGAAATCTCACAAGGTGATGTGTTGCCGGAAGGCAGCGGTGGAAACGCGGAGCGTGCCAGCGGGGCACATTGAAAGTACTAAAAGCGTTGCTTAGCGTTATTAAAAAGATTTCCAATGGCATAGCTGAATATTTAGAGGATTTCCACAGTGTGGATGTGGTCTTTGAATTTGATGGCCGCCCATATTTAAGTTAACGAGAGAGACTGGTGGCCATAGTGGACACATTACACTGATGCTGCAGCTTAGCGGCTGCTGGTTACTGCCTTGTCCCTCAATACTGGACCCGTCTGAAATATTGTGTAGCTTATAGTCACTTAGTGTGAAAAACGGGAAAATAGTGTCAAGTAGAAAAAGACCCAAGATACCTTTTAAGGGGAAGCAGTGCAACAAATGCAGCCCGGTCAAAAAACAATAAAATTGGCATTGTACGTTTCTGCAAACCAATATATCAATGTTTTGACATTTGGTTAGAGCAAGTGATGTAGTATATGGAGCAGCCATTATTGAAAGTAATAATGAGTATAACAAGCAATAAAGTGGATGGGTCAAACAAACATAGTACTTTTACCTAGGAGACCGAAGTTTGTGTCTGCTAAAGTAAATGTTGACTTTACACTTGGTATGTAATGCTACATTAGAAAGTTCTCCAAGGTGTGTTTGTGCTGGACTGAATAGCAATAATACAATTAAAACATACACAGTGTGCAGTTTTCATTGAAAACAGCTGAATGGCAAAAACAGACTCCAGATGCAACGTTCTTTTTATTGTTTGTATATTTTCAACCTGGGGATAATTATTCAACACAATGTCTTTTTCACTCAGCTACCACTGTAATGTCGGGGTGGGTAAAGGGGAATATACAACCAGATGCTTGTGTTTATTGCTGGTGAGTTACCCAATGTGTAATACCTCACTTAGCGTTTTACGTGTTAAGTGTTGAATATTGATTCAGAGAGAGTCCAAAGTAACCACAAGCCATCGAACAAAACCGCCTGATAATATAGAAATACATGGAAGGACCACAACCTTGAAACAGCATGGTGGCATATAATAATTAAACAATTATACATAGAGTGTTAAATTATGTCAAATTATCTTTTCTTTTGAAACCATTTTTTGTGGTCTAAACCATACAATGTTCTTTTGTTGCCGAAAACTAACTTAAAATAGTTCTACAAAACAATGTTGTGTTGCATAAACCTAATATTAAATTGTTTAGCCTAAATATGTAGTTTTGTTACCTAAATTCAACGTTAAAATGTTTGGCCTAACAACGTAGTTTTGTTACCTAAATTTAACATTAAAATGTTTGGCCTAACAACGTAGTTTTGTTAGCTAAATCTAACGTTAAAATGTTTGGCCTAACAACGTAGTTTTGTTACCTAAATTTAACATTAAAATGTTTGGCCTAACAACGTAGTTTTGTTACCTAAATCTAACGTTAAAATGTTTGGCCTAAATATGTAGTTTTGTTAACTAAATCTAACGTTAAAATGTTTGGCCTAACAACGTAGTTTTATTACCTAAATCTAACGTTACAATTTTTGGCCTAAATATGTAGTTTTGTTAACTAAATCTAACGTTAAAATGTTTGGCCTAACAACGTAGTTTTGTTACCTAAATCTAACATTAAAATGTTTGGCCTAACAACGTAGTTTTGTTACCTAAATCTAACATTAAAATGTTTGGCCTAACAACGTAGTTTTGTTACCTAAATCTAACGTTAAAATGTTTGGCCTAACAACGTAGTTTTGTTACCTAAATCTAAAGTTAAAATGTTTGGCCTAAATATGTAGTTTTGTTACTTAAATCTAACGTTAAAATGTTTGGCCTAAATATGTAGTTTTGTTAACTAAATCTAACGTTAAAATGTTTGGCCTAACAACGTAGTTTTGTTACCTAAATCTAACGTTAAAATGTTTGGCCTAACAACGTAGTTTTGTTACTTAAATCTAACGTTAAAATGTTTGGCCTAAATATGTAGTTTTGTTAACTAAATCTAACGTTAAAATGTTTGGCCTAACAACGTAGTTTTATTACCTAAATCTAACGTTACAATTTTTGGCCTAAATATGTAGTTTTGTTACCTAAATCTAACATTAAAATGTTTGGCCTAACAACGTAGTTTTATTACCTAAATCTAACGTTACAATTTTTGGCCTAAATATGTAGTTTTGTTAACTAAATCTAACGTTAAAATGTTTGGCCTAACAACGTAGTTTTATTGACAGAACCAAACATAAAATTCTTCCAAAGTGAGATTGTGTTGTAACCACACTAGCCACAGTCATGCACCAGGTTGAAATCAACTTAAATTGTCCTTTAATGACATTGAAGAGATAATCTCAAAAGGATGCTTTTTTCCCCCTCTGAAAAGTAGTCGGTGGTCATCAATAACGACAAATATTGTTATTGCTTGAGCAGCATGCCATTTGTCAGAGAGAACTGTGCTACAGGAAAATCAATGTTTAATTAAAGGCATGGTGTTTAGCAGCATCAGACAAAAAAAGAGCCTCTTTAATGCAGACGGTCTCAGCTGATTGCTGTTTTTCGACAGGAAGCTCAGAGCACCGATTAGCTGCTCCTATCTCCTCTGGACTTATGGGAAATGGAATAGTACGATCAGGAGAATGAATACAACAGATAACAGTGAACCTGCAGTGTAGAGACAGCATGCCTCTGTAATTAGTCTGGTAGGTGTGAGAGTGAGTGTGTGTGCTTCCTTGTTTGTGAGGACCAATTTGAGTTTTAAACCTTTAGGGTGAGGACATTGTTGAAGAAAAAGGACATTTTGGCTTGTCCTCACGTCTTCAAAGGCCTGTTGGAAGGTTCAGACTAGGTCTTAAGGTTCAGGCTAGAATTAGGTTTAGGTTTGGGTTGAGATTAGGGTTTTTGTCAGGCATTTACCCGTTATAGTAAAGGTCAGGGTAAGAGGCTGGGAAAAGCATTATATCAATAAGTGTCCCCACAGAGGGATGTGTGTGTGTGTGGAAACTTGTACAGCTATCTTTGTGAGGGCCATGGTTTTAAATCTTTCGAGCGAGGACAGTTTTGTAGAGTTTTGGCCAGTATTTCTTTTGGGACAGAGAATGCATTATGTCTAGTGTCTAGCACTACAAGGTTGGGTGTGTGTGCATGTGTGTTTTACCCATCTTGTGGGGACATAAATGTGATTGCACATGGGGGGGTCTTTTGTGTGGGACGAAATGGGGACAATTGCACATCCCCATATCCCCCAAGCATTACATTTTATGGGTGTAGGGTGAATTTATGTTACGGTTAAGGTTAGGATGGTCAATTAATGTAAGTCAATGTATTATTCCCACAAGTCATGAAAATGTGTGTGTGACTTAAACAGTTGCACCGGAATGGGACTGCAGTCAGTTCAGATCTGGAGGGTCTAACCATATGCGTTTGTGGGCGTTGCATTGCCTGGGTTCAATGTGTGCATTATTGCCGGCTGACTGGCGGTCAATGAGAGGTTAAAACTGGGAGGAGAACACCGTCTGTCACTCAATTATGACTTCATTAAAATGTTCCTATGAATAAAAGAGTGTATTAAAAATAATGTTGCAGCCAGAGAGGGGGGCTGCAGATTATATAGATCATATTAGGGATGCACCGATTCGTTTTTCTCAGTCCGGATCCAGATACCAAACCCGGGTACCAAGCTGTGTGCCTCACTGTGTAGAAGAGATTGGGATCTTTTTTCATGTGTAAGGAAACATCTGGCTTGACATTGGTGTCCTAACTTAGTAAAAATATATATTATTTGTTGAAATAGTGGCATCAGATACCACATTGGCCTTCCGCTACCTAATCCAGCTATTTGTGTCAGTATAAGACCGATCTCTTGTATCAGTATTCTTAATCATATTAATATAATTGTTTTGCAATGCATTTTGGAATTAAAATGTTTTTCTGTTCAGTTTTTAAAACACTGGCAGGGGTCGGCATGGCTAGCTACTACAATAAGTCCAATGAATGAATTGTATTTTTTATAGATTTGGGTGAACTGGAACTTTGAGATGTATCGAGTATCATGAAAAGCGCTATATAAATTCAATGCATTATTATTATTATCCTGATTACTTCTAACACTTAACCAATATTTTTCTATTTTGTTCTGCATACTTGCCTTTTCTATTTTCTATTTCTAGCAAAGGTCTATCCAGCTTGAAAGAGTGGAAAAGGCTTTTTGAAGAAGCTTTCAAAGAAACAAAGCACAATGAGGAACTAATCCCCTTGAAATAAATACCTACATTAACATTAGATCGTAAGAATACCCCAAAATATAGCACATAAGTGAGCAGCAACAGTACAGCAAGATTAAGTTTGCAACTTTCGTATCGATACAGTCTACGGTTTTTACCTGTAATTAAGTATTCTTTACAGTGTAGTATTGGAGGAATACTTCCTCCACCACTGCAAAGCACATAACTAAACTTATCACTACACATCTGTCCAGGTACTGTGGTACACCAGCACCACGTGTTTGAAATGCCACCTCGCTCCTGCATCGATCCAACACTGGCCTCTCCAGATCAATGGGAATCCAAGTATTCCTGAGAGGAGAATCCAGGGGTCACGACCTCCTAGACTCACACTGATTGGATGAAAAGGTCACCGTTCGTTTGTCACAGAGTGGTTGCTGTAGAGGCGCGCGCACGCACGCACGCACGCACGCACGCACGTTGAAATAAAAAAATGAAATTCAGGTTCTGACAAGAAATGTGTGTTCACATCAGAAAATATGATAATATTATATACTTCAACAACCTTTAGCGATTATTTATTTTAATTTCTGTGTGTGTGTGTGTGTGTGCGTGCGAGAGAGAGAAAGAGAAGTGGTAGATTTTTGCGGCTGACATTTTTGCACAATATCTACTCCTGAGGTGTGTGTGTGTGTGAAAACGCCCCTTTTGGCTTCCCATAGCTGACACATCTCTCAGTCAGTAGATCACACACTGACACATACAGTACGTCGGGCCACCTCTTTACATGCCATTCTTTTTGCACATCTGCAGCTATGCTGTAATTCTGTGCGTGCACTCTATTTGTGTGCATGCACACATGAATGTGTGGGTCTATGTATGTTTGTATGTGTGTGAACGCACACAAAAGTAAATATCTGTGGACTCTCAGATTGCTCTGAGATTTATTCCCCTGCCAAGGCAGCAGAAAATTGACTTGTTTCATGGAGGCTATTGACACACTCCGGACTGGTGAGGGGGGTTTAGAGAGAAATATATTTACACCTAATGTGGTGTGTGTGTGTGTGTTTGTGTGCATGCTTTAACTAGCACCTAGCAAGCACTAAAGGCCATCTTAAAAGCATGCGCTGAGGCCCGCTACATCTACTCTACACCACTGCTCTATTACAGCACTCGATTCATTTGTATGATATATATTTTTTCTTAATTTAACTTTTACACTGCGATTAAACGCATCAACCAACCAGCTTGTGAGGAACGAACGTATTCAAAACGTACACCGTGTTGTGTAACAACCCTAGACTGTAAGTGGACGGACTCATGACGTCGCCCATCGGTTTGTGGACTGACGTTTTGAAGCCTCGAGTTCTGTGATTTAGCCGTCGCCATGTTTTTATGGACTATTGATTATTTTTATTGTTTTGACCTGACCTATTGCGTTGACCTGTCAGTCAGAGTAAGCCCCGGCCAAAAGCATACTCCGCTCTAAGGTCTGTTTGACTCTAAATGGAACATCATTTACTAAATGAACATCATGCTGTATTAAAGACTTGAAATTAGAGATCAAGACCATAAACTCATGTTCACAATGTTTACTGAGGGAATAAATCAAGAGAGAAGTAGAGTCATTTATATAGACTTCTATACAACCGGACTTCGGGGGTCGGCTTTACTCTGCAGAACCGGAGGTTGCCACCTGGTAACAACACAGAGGTCGCATAGCCCGAATCAAGACGGCAAAGAGCGAGAGAGAGAGAGAGAGAGAGAGAGAGAGAGAAAGAGAGAGAGAGAGAAAACAGAGGAAAAAAGGCACTGAGTTAGAGCAGAGAAGGATTAATGGAGTGCAGGTAAAGAGAGGAAGAAGGAAGGGTGAGGGAGGTAGGTGATGGACTAGGGGAGAGAGGCTGAGAGACTAATGTAATCAGCGGTGTGGGAAATAGCTGTGAGTAAAAATGGCCCGGCTGACATTTATATAAGAGGATATTGATGACTTGACGCCACCTCTCTGATAAAGCTGCTCATTTAACCAGTAGATCATTCACAGCCTGCAGAGACACCACGCAGAAATCCAGTGTGTGTGTGTGTGTGTGTGTGTGTAGTCTTGTACATCTACATCTGTGAAACAACATTTTAGTTTTAGACCTTTAGAATGAGGACATTTTTAGATAGGGAATTAAATCAGAGAAGAAAATAACTGAACGACAGAAGAACTTGGAGCGCCGTGCAGTCTGCAAATGAACATTTGAGGGTTTTGTGCTCAAGTGAAGAGACTTGAGTGAGTGGAACAGATGTTTTGAGAGTCCAGAAAGAGGTATCAAAACTGCTCACCCTTGGACTCAAACTCCAAAGTGAAGTGTCAACCTGTCTGATGAAATCAGATTGATAAAAAAAGATTTGTTCAATATTTTCAATAATAATGTTTCCACAGCCTGATGATCCAGTGGTTTGACTCTCTCACCTTGCTTCAGACAACTCTCACAACCTTATGTGCTTCGTACTGATTCTTATTCGTTGAGTATGGGGTCTGTACTAGTATGTAATACATGTATATATATGTACTGCGGCCTTCTGCCACCCACTCTGCGTTTATGTGTCACCAAACTGACCTCCAATGATCAAAATGGAAGCATTACAGCCACCTAATCTGAACGAGTAGTCAGCAGCACTAACCTCGAGTCTGTACGATCGGTGTAACGTTCAGTTTTGATCGTTTGTTTATTGGCTTGGCTCCGGGTTTACAGGGACGAGGGAACGACTCATGTTTTGGTTTCATGTCCCCTCCCACAAGCTCCAGGCAGCAACCTCGGGTTCTGCTGCGAGTGAAGCTGATGCCGAAGTGTCTTAAAACTTGCGTTCTCTCGACTGACTGATAAGGAGGCGACTCCTCCGGTTGCAAAAAGAAGTCTGATTGTATAAAAGTCTGAGAAAAAGACCCTCCTTCTCTCTTGCTTTGAGCTGTGGCAGTGGGTGACGTTACGATGACTCCATCCACTTCTTATAAACAGTCCATGGGCAGCTGTGGAGGGACGAGCTTCAGTTAGCGGGCGTGGTGGTGAAAACACATGCATACGGTACACAGGGACAAAACAGTTACTTACACACACACACACACGCACACACACACACACACACACACACACACACACACACACACGAGGAGGGTCAGATCTCACATTAGACAGAGGACAATTCAGTTTTTATGGCTACTCACTTTCTAAACCAGCCAAGGCGTGCGCGCACACACACACACACACACACACACACACACACACACACACTTGGGGAAGTAAAGCTGGTGAGCTGGGCAGTTTTTCTGCTGTTCTCAGCTCAGGGATTCCTAGCTTCATTTTTTAGCCCACGCTCCTGAGTTCTATACACCTCTGAATACACACATTATATTGCTACCGCTGTGCACAGTGTCCATATTTTATACTTATATGCAAGACATAGACTCTAATAATATCTACTGTAGTTGGGGTTACATTAATAACGGGTCCAGATCAGTGATTGTGTTGACTGATTATATAGAATTGATTGATACAACAGTAAGTGGTGGAGGAAATATTCAGATCCTATATTTACTGCAATGTAAAACTACTCCATTACAAGTAAAGTTGCTGCAAAGTATAAAATATTAGCAATGAGTAGTAAGAGTTATACGATCATATATTGTATTATTTATTATTACTGATGCTTTAATGTATAAATTGCGTTTCACTTTTGCAACTGATCGAGTTGGAGCTAATTTTAATTTTTTTAAGGCAACAACGAAAACACGGACAATTCTTTGACTTTACGGAGCATACAGGACATGATGACCAATCAAACCCTCCCTGCTTCTGCTACGCGGCCCCCAGATATCAGCTCTTCTGGACTACATGTTGAATGCTGAAATACTAAGTTGTAATAAAACATGGATAAATGTAATGACCTCGTAAACACTTACACACACTGCTCCCTCCCTCGCTCCCCCGTCTGCCTAGCTTCCTGTGTACGGCCCTGCAGATCCACTGATAAAGCAGCTCCTATGTAACTATAGTCCGTGATTTAACAGTCAGGCAGCCAGGCCTGGTGGCTGATGGTAATCTGACCCCAACAGACCGGGGGAGGCCTGTCTACAGCGTATGCGTGTTCAACTTTTAAATTTAGGAAACTTGATGGAAAGTGTGTAGTTTACAGCCGTGTGTCCAAAATCACTTCAACAGCTTATACTATTAGACATTTAGAGAAATTGTTATAATTAGCATATAATTAGTGAGAGAGTTATGGCCAAAAACTTTGACTTTTGACCACCAAAAACAAATGAAGTCGTCGTTGAAATCCTAGTTTCATCCAAATTTGAAGAAATTCCCTTTACAGGTGTTCCTTTGGGAGAATAAACCAAATGAAGCCAACCATAAAACACGGTACTGCTGGCGCGGTCAGGAAAAAATAAAAAACTGATGTAGCATAAGATAGAGATATCACCTTTTTTGTAGACCACACATTCTTCTTCCTTGTCGCAACCTAGCGCCTACATTACCCACAATACAACTGGTCTGCCGACAGTTTGAAGATACCCAGTTTGTGTTATGCTAATTGTGGCTAATGTGTGCAACGTCACTTGAGGACATTTATTGGACTTCACACAGCTCCCTCTGGAGACACCAAAGGCTTTGTCCAACTTTGTTCACACATGCAGTAGAACTTTACTTTGTGTCTACTGCTAGGTAGCTAATGTTAACATGGTGGACATGGTAAACAACAGTAGGTTATTTAGCAACAGGCATCTATATGATCACCATAGACCACTGAGGCAGAGGAAACGGTGTCCGAAACTAACGTCCGGGGAAAAGCAGGTGTAAAATCTGCTGCACTGTTTCTTTAAAATCTCACAGAAGGAGAGAGACTGGAGTCTGGTCCAAAGAGCGAGTGGGGCGAGAAATACAAATTTCAAAAAGCATTACAGTGATTAAAATTCCTGGTGGAAAGGAAGTTAGTGCTTCTTCAACTTCTGTACAGCGGGTATTCCCTCGTGAAATGGAATATATGAGCGGTGCTCAGTTACAAAAGGGATTTATTACAAATCCTTCGGATTTGATTGGCCAAAGAATGCAAGGCTGTCTCTTATTGCTAAAAGTTGCTGATTGATTGATGGATGGGTGTCACGATATTACTGGTCGAAATTGAGTGGTACTTGCTTACATAAATCTACGTCATAATTTTGTTTACAGGAAGCAAAGATGATTGGATTTCGATTGGAAAAGATTTACAGATAGGTGCACAAAATAACCGAGATGTTATCTGAAAGGGTATTTAATCTCGACTTTAAGCAAAGGTCTCTCTCTGCTCAACGCAACACTTAACCTTTCTGTTTCCTGCACATCATCTTATTTTCACACCACCAGGCTAAGCAGTGCATGGGGGCCATCATATTTCTGGTAATTAAAATCATCTCGGAATGGATTTTTTTGGGGTCAGCAATTTGGTGTTTCAGGAGTGCAGATTTACACCTAAACACGATCCGACACCTGTGGCCCGGTGTTAACCTTGTGTGCACCAGCATGCGGATACTGCCACGTTACAATGCACAAAGTTATCCGTGCCTACAGCGAGATTGAGCCGCTGCAAGCGGAGAAGGTTTACCCCATCTTGTGTCCGTGGAACAGGTGCAGGGTTTCAGGGCACCGGTGGTTCGGCTTAACGCTCAGCAGCCAAGAGAGGTTTGAAAAATGTGTTATTTACTGCACACGCAAGGGTAAAAGAAAGTTGGCCGAATGGAGACATGCCTTTTGAGGGTTTGCATTAGTGTCAACCAGTGGTATTGTAAACTGATCAGATTTCTCACTTTAGGAGCTTCACATGAATAAATACGTGCTTTTTGAAAACAGAACTTCTTCTATATGTGAACGGAGGTGTCATAATCACCAAACGTACGGTCGTAGATCACTCACTGGTCGACTGGTCTCCTTCTTTCCGTTTACAACCAACCTCCTGTCACCAAAAACACAACATTGTTACAGCCAATGAAGAACAGCAGCCCTTTGACAGCAAGCGTCTTTCAACACTAACACAATAGGATGCCTCTCTCGTTGGCACGCGTCGCTGAAGGCTTGCTGCTTAAAATGAGCCAACTGCTTCGTCGACACATCAGCCTCAAGACATTCGGCCCGGGGGGAACGTTTGTCTGGCCAAGTTCGCATCCAAACATATCTCCGCTGTCACTCTGTTTTTTTTACGAGTTGGGATTTAAAGTCGTTTGCTGGGGATTCCAATGCCGTCCCTCCCATGCCCCCCACACCACCCACGGCTCTCGCCTCTCAACGGGCAACATGGGAGACGAAAACGGAGGACACGCAAGCCTCACCACCGAGACACGTTCACAAGTCAGTAACCAGGAGGGAAGGGCGGGCACTGCCCGAGGATGAGCTGATTCAGTGAAATGAATGAGGCCTAAAGTGTCTGCACAAATCGACTTGGTCACTAATGTCGAGGGATCCGTTACAAATGTTACAAAGACATCATAAGCCAATGCACACCTTGAGTCCTGACACACATGTAAACACATTTGAACAGGTGTGTGAACCCTTTTGCAACTTGACTATGAGATCAAGATGCAGATGAAATATGGATACGGGCCGTGCCGTTACATTTAAACAGGTGCAAATGTTGGAATCTGAACCTTTTATAAGAAGGAAAAAATAAGGGCGGGGGGTGTCCCAATTTTACATACGGTAGCAAACAGAGGTCGTAGAAGAGCAGAGATTCAGTGCCTGAATTCGTCCACGTCGTGTCGGATCAACCCCCGGTCTGATTGGAAGGGTGGGATTAGGGCCCATATGGAAACAGTGTCGTAAAAAAAAATGTATATTGTGATCGTAATTCTATTTTGAGGAACAAATCATGGATCTATAATGACAAGTTCAGGCTGCACAACATCAGCCAGATATGACTCGACAGACGTAGGGAGAGGGACGTTTCCAAATGTTCTAATGGAAAGCAACCAATGTTGCATCTGGAGTCCATTTTTTTGTCTTCTCTCACAGAATATGGCGCTCTTCCAATATGCAATTGTAAACACATCAACAGAAAAGGAAATAATTATGTTAGTGCTGCTAAGAAGAACTGTTGATTTGTTTCTCATTTCTTTCAGCTTTTCCGAACACAAGACCACATCGCTTCAGGTGTCATTTGTGTGTGGACATCCTTGTTTCTGGATGCCTATGCGTCTCGTTTTCCGAATGACATCACACAAGTTGTGAAAAGACTGCAAGCTATGATTGGTCAGGGTACCAAACATTCAATTCAATTCAGTTTATTTTGTATAGCCCAAAATCACAAATTATCTCTGTCATGTCATTTAAAGTACTTGGCTTTGGAATTTATTTATTTATTTGCACAATTCAAACAACAGAGATAAAAGAGACAAAAAGCCAACTGGGCTTATTTGAAGCCTCCACCTATATAATATTTAAAATGTTACAAAATTACAAACATAAAATGAAAAATGCATAAGCTAGACAACAAAAGAAAAAAGAAAGAAAGAAATCTGCCCAGACTCTACAATCACCTAATCTGAAACAATAACCATCTTGACAAACAGAAATTAGAGGTAGTCTGAATCCGACATTAGGTAATAAGAATTTCTTCTAATAAATGAGGACTTGTACCGGTCGGCCCCACCCTGAATAGGATTAGTGGTTACGGACAATGGACAGATGGATGGATTGTTTCACAGGTACCACGTTTAGAAGATACCAGGGCTTCAGTATGATAGTGAATGATTTCCAGTATTGGTACTTTAAATAAGGTAAAAGGAAGTACAAGTAAATAGAAGTCATGGCTTCAAAATGGCAACTTTTTCTATAGTCTGTGAGTTTGAAGTGTCGGGCCGTTGACCAAGCGTCGTCAGAAACATGTTTGGGGTTACGTATTGAAAGAAAGCCCACAGACTAACCCAGCAGTCAGGTCTTTTATGGATACAAGCCGGTACTAATGTCCCAGCAGGCCAGATGACCAGAACCATGTTGAGCATGTACTCATGACTCCCTACAAGCCTCCAGATGAAAGCTGCCCACTGAGTGGTGTCTGATGTCGGCCCATGTATATGGATTACGAGGGGGATTGAGCATTAATTCCCTCGCCAGTCCAAACCTCTGGCGGCAGCCTTAAATCACTGGCCGAGCTCCACAGGTGACGCATTTTCCACTAAGCACTGGAAGTACCATGAATCTAAAGCAGACCTCACACACACACACACACACACACAAACACACACACACACACACACACACACACACACGTATACGCATATTAAAGTGAACTGGAAGTGAACTCTCAGCTGCTGTCTCACTCAAGGTTCTTGTGTGTTTGTATGCCTGCAGGGCACTATTTTCTCCCCCATTAGGAGAATGGGAATCCCTCTCTGCCTCATCAGCTGCTCACAAAATCTACTGTCTACGTGTGTGTTTGTGAGTTATAGTTAGCGAATGATGACAGATGGATACGGGTCTTGTTTGAAGCATCAAAAGTAGCGTCAAAAGAATAGAGAGAAGAACAAATGTATCTGTCTCACATCAACTCACACTATGTACACTCTGTGCTTCTCTGTGGCTGCGGAGAAGCACAGAGTGTACATAGTTTTGTTCTGGATTCAATTCAATTCAGTGTATTTTGTATAGCCCAGAATCACAAATTACAAATTTACCTCAGAGTGCTTTACAATCTGTACACATACGACATCCCTGTCCCAGGACCTCACATCGGATCAGGAAAAACTCCCAAAAAAACAGAAAAAAACCTTTCACGGGGAAAAAAGGGAAGAACCCTTCAGGAGAGCAACAGAGGAGGATCCCTCTCCCCGGATGGACAGATGCAATAGATGTCATGTGTACAGATGAACAGCATTACAGAGTTACATAAATACATTCAATGAATATGAAAGAAATTATTAATAATGATTAGTAGGCATGGACCACGATCCAGATTCCTACAATCAATTTAAACAGAAATAGGAAGATAGGGGGGGGGGGGGGGGGGGGGAGGGCATCAACGGGGCCATGGCAGGAGGCAGGGCCACGGAGGCAGGGGGCACGGCGAAGGAAGCAGGGCCAATGAGGCAGGGGCTAGGGCCAATGGGCAGGAGGCAGGAAGCAGGGGCAAGGACTCAGGGGGCAGGGCCCAGGAGCTAGGACTGGCTCGAGCCAAGTCCAATGGACCCTGTGAGGTGAGAAGGCACAACGACTCCGGGGCAGGAGTAGAATTAGTAAGGTGCAATTAAGAGATGTCAATTTGTCCAGAAGGAGAGAGAGAAGAGGAGATAGGTGCTCAGTGTATCCTAAGATGTCCCCCAGCAGCCTATAAGCCTATATCAGCATATCTAGGGGCTGGACCAGGGCAAACCTGATTCAGCCCTAACTACAGTATAAGCACTATCAAACAGGAAAGTCTTAAGTCTATTCTTAAATGAGGTGACTGTGTCTGCCTCCTGGACTGAAAGTGGAAGCTGGTTCCATAAAAGAGGAGCTTGATAACTGAGGGCTCTGGCTCCCATCCTACTTGTTAGGACTCTAGGAACCACAAGTAGCCCTAGTGGGGCAATATGGTACTATAAGCTCCTTAAGATATGATAAAATATATGGATCTCTCCTGTTGTTTCAGGTCCTGCCACTTAGACTCGTGCCATCAACTCATTAACATCCACCTGGTCTTACCCGTCCATATCCTTACCTGCAGCTCGTTATCTCATTAGACCATCAGTCCACTCTCACAGTTTCTTGTGTGTGTTTGTGCCAAGCTCTCGAGTTCTCTCCGAGCTCTAGGAAGCTGATCTGCCACGTTCTGACCCTGCTTGCCCCGTTTTGGATTTATTATCCTGAGTGACTGATCTCCCATGGCTTTGACCCTGCCTGACTGTATCATTGCCATGCTTTTGGGTTCAAGTCTGCTTCTACTAGTGAACATGACACTTAAATGTGCAATGTCTGGCCAGTTGCTCCGAACAACTAGGGGAGCATTTCACCTCTCCTACTTGGTCCATACGATCTAAATGTACAGTCAGTAGTGGCATCATACTGTGGATCAGTAGTAGAGCAGGTTGTTTATTTAATTAGAGGATCAGTGGTTCAATCCCTGGCTCCACGAGAGTGATCTACTCTAGTCCTTTACATAGATTCTACAAAGCACAATCTTTTGAAACTCCGAAAATCTCAAGTTTTTTTCCAATGACCAATTTTGCAACACCTTCAGAAATCAAATTAATTCACATTCAACCTTTTTCAGGAAATGTCTGTAGGCATTGTTTTTGGTGTAAAGGTCTCAAGAGCGTATCTCCTCCTCTCTACTGCCGCAGAGTGAATGAATAAGTGAAAGAACGCTCTTTGTGAGTCACTGAAGGACTAAAGCAAACTCAAATTGAGACACAAAAGGTTAATAATTGCAGTAAGGAGGAATTGGCAGGGAGGCCATTAAAAACAAAAGAGCAGGAGGGCGAAGCCGGAGGCCAGAGCCGCACAGTGCGCAGCGCTGACAGCCTTAAATGGAAAAAGGCCTGACTCTACTGTACACCACACCACAAGTGTCATGGGCTGCGCCGCATGATGCTTGTCTAGTTGCAGGGAAAACAATCACAGTACTCAGTCAAGCCATTAATAACTGTTTGCGAGTCGGCGCTCGTGTGTGTGTGTGTGTGTGCATCACGCGTGCCTATTTGCGAGCATGCGTGCGTCCTCCAGGGTGTTAATTTCCAGCGATGGGATGAGTCCTTGGCATCTCAGCGTGATTCATATTAAAAGTCAATTGGCCTTAAAATTTGGCCAGACCCCCAAAGTCTGCGGCGGCGGTGAGATGTGGCTGTCGGCTAATGGCGGGAGCAGGCCGCAGTCATACTGGCTGAAATTGAAACTGACCACGGAAGCCAATGGGCCAGAGAAAGAGAGAGTCACAACGACTGACCATTACGCTGATGACATCCTCTCTGCTAACTGGCCCACGCTTCCGCTACACTTCTCCCTATTTGAGCTCCGAGTGCTGGGACTGGTGATGAATTTCTAAAAATTTACACTTTTTTATTGATCCCACAGTGGGGAAATGCTTCTCTGCATTTAACCCATCCTTAGTTATTAAGGAGCAGTGCGGCGACTGGGGGTTCAGAGTCTTGCTCAAGGACACTTCGGCATGCAACTATGGGGAGAGCGGGGATCGAACCGGGTACCTTGTGGTTGTGGGACGACCACTTACCCCATGAGCTACAGCCGACCCAGTTGGTCATTTTTGGTATTCTACGTGCGACACATTGAGATTCACGGAGCTCCTGATAGAGCTCTTAACTCCGTAGGCGCTGCATTGTCGCAGGAACATACTAGCACTAGCAGCGTGTGCATTGTGTGTATTGTCCGCAACCTCTTGGCCTGTAACATTAGCGAGAGCTATCAGCGTCTCCCTGCTCTTAATTTCTCGCCTGCGTGCCCGCCTGGTGATGTATGTCAGTGCTGGCTGTGAAATAGAAAGAGATGAAGGCAGAGGGACCATCACCCTCCTGCTGCTCCTGTGATTTCACCGGAACCTCAACTATAATTACTGCGCACGCCATTTGCAGCAACGCCAAACTGTTTTGACCATTTAACGACCAAAGCAAAACTTTTCCCAAACTCCTCCGTAGACTCAAGATGTCTTTTGGAAGTGGGAACAGTGTCTCCAGGTTTTCTGTTCCCACTTCCAAAAGACAACAATCCCTTTCATCTCCGTCGTTATTTACATCCGTGAATCTGCGTTGCAACCCCTCCTTCTCCTTGCTTTCACTGGATCCATCTTGGTGGCAGATGCACGAGGCCCGGGGCAGCTCTGCTCGCCACGTGAGGCAGAGAGCCTTTGTTAACGTTTCATTCTTCTCTCCCCCACATGACAGCATTGAACCGCCATGGCAGTGAAACCCTCTGGACTGTGAAATCTAGCTTTGTCCCCACTTTTACCCTCCATGTTCTCCATTAACAGCAGCAGAGCTAAAGGTAGAGAAATGCTGCTTTACAGCTCTTATTGTGTTGGGATTGTTCCAGACCACAAGAACGTTTCCCTTCTGAAACCACCAGAGTGAAGATACTGGTATCATACAACTAGACCACCTAATGAATACATTGATCCCAACCATGTTATGCTAGCTTGTAGGGAAGGGGAGCTGAATAACTCTCCAAAGGGAAAAGTGGCATGGCGATTTAAAAGGGTTCCCTTGATCTCTCACCTCAAGATATGCGAATAAATACAAAGATATGCAAATAAAAATTCTATGGATACCCACAAATCTTAACAGTCATGCCCCCTTTGTGATAATCCAGGCTTTGGCCAAAAACCATACAATATAAATGTGTAGTTTTGGGAATATTTCTACAGTGAATCAATTTTCAGCTGGCAAAACATTTTTAAGTTTTGCGCCAAATCTGTGGAACAAACCCAGAAATTGCTGCAACAATTTATGAGACAAAAGTGAACATGCCAATGGACATCGTATACTTCCATCACAATGTTCTCAGCCCTTATACACCTTCAAAATTATTCTGACCACTTAATAAATGTATTATATATTTCTGTTTTTTGAGCTCACTCCCACTTATTTGAGGCATATGCTGTTGACCTTCTATCTCTGCAGAAAGATCTCCTGCCCCCCCACCTAAAAATGTCCAAATCAGGTCTATAAGGGTTTCAAAGGGTTAAAAAACTAAAACTTAGCATTCTGGCTCTATTTTCGTTGGAAAAAAAGAAAACAGGTGTTATCACTTTGTGAAGATCAACTTTTTTGCCAATGTGGCCAACACAATGCAACTATCTGTCCATCGATCATCGTATCAATGTTACATGCTAGCATGTGGCTAATGCCAACACCATCAATCACCCTGGCACCGTGCTAGCACATGGCTAATGTATTTATCATTAATCTCATCAGTGCTGTCTTTCCACATGATTTCAAGGCTTTTCCGTGATTCCTAGCACTAATTTGATGGTAATGAACCCATCGACGGCATAGTGCTCGATGAATACATTGATAAATCACCTTCGGGTGGATATTGGACAGGCCACATCTGATCCCGTCGGATGATCTCTAGATCTCATTAAGTTAGATAGGCATGTAGCTGAGGAAGAACTGGCTGAGGTATAGTTAGGACTGACATTTGTCAGCACTTTTTGTGTCTTGAGCCTTTTGAGTAAATGATAAGTTTGCACTTGCACTTGAAATTGCAATTTTCTTGGCAAATTCTAATTTCAGATTTTTTAAAAGTCTGACCTGCCTATTCTGAATCTCTTTCCAAGAACAATAATTGACAGCAAGGCTCCAGAGTACTTTTTTCACCACCATCTCTGAAAAAATTATTTAAATCACCCGAAACTCATTTTAAAAGTTAGACTAGTCCAGCAACTTCCTCCTGCTTCTGTCAAAACACTCGTCACAAATGGACAGTGTCATAAAAGTCAACAAAAAGCCATAATGGATATTCAAAGCGTGCATGGATATCAGATTATCTCTTTCAGATTGCACAGAGGCACCGATCAAAGACTCTCCAACTCAAACTCCTTCCGGACTCACTAAACCAGATCACCAAATACGGACTGGATGACTAATTCCCACACAAAATAAACTAGAGGCAAAAAGTTCTTTAACCCATCGTCACACAACACAGACAAGACAACATACTTTATTGTGGACAAATTATACATCGAAGGACAGCACTTCTTGGCGCGTCTGTTCTGCTACGTTACATCTGACAATCATTGACTGTAATCTCATATTAACATGATATGAACCTCCATCCCACCTAAAGCACATGTACATAACAGAAATTACTTTATTATTTATCTATTTTTATTTCACCTCCACCTCCTTCATATTAAATCTGAACCTTTAGTTTTGCTGTTGCCAGTGTATGTGCCATCATTAACAACCTTGTCAAGCCCCCATAGTGTATTACGTTGTGCCGTCTCATCTGTTACGTTTCATTTCACAAAATAAATAGCAATAAGAAAACTTCGTAGCTGTTTGTTTTGTTTGTACAGTTTATGCCCATGTGAGTGCATTACTCCCACAAAGCCCAGCATATCAAAGGTGATTAGCATGCTATTCAGCCAATCCCAACAGGTGGTCAATATCTGAGGATGAGTGGTTGGAGATATAACGTTGGTCATAAGTGCTGCTACCTGTGATCATATGTAAAATGGAGAACAGGCTCTTCAGATTCACATTTTCCATCTCACCGTAGTTTAACTTCTCATCAGCTTTTTTTTGGTATGATACAGCTAAAAGAACATTTCTGTCAGCAACACCATGTTGTTATGAAGACCTACTTTATAGCGATGAGTAAACAGTGTAGATCACTCTTGGATCAGTATCTGATCGAGATTTGAATCGATCGCATCAATCTTCATTCATTAATAAGAATGATAAAGGTGTAATTAGTACCGCCCTAACAGGTCCAAGAAAGCTAACTGGAGGCTTAGGATAACGACACTCAATCGGTCTGTACACACCCACACAGATCTAAGAAGAGGTCTAATCGGCCAGATTAAAGATACTGTTAGGAATTTGTAACATTCTTAATGTAATACTGGTTCCTCTATAAGACCTACATAAGTAAGCAAGACCATCAGCAAGAACATTGTCTATTTGTATATAGTGATTCTTAATGGTTGTCATCAGTGCCACCTGGTTGGATTCTGAGAAAATCAGATGAAATCATGCAGAAACCCCTTCAGCTCAGACTCCAGCGGGGTCTTTGGCTCAGATCACTGCCACCCTTGCAGTTAAAAGCATCGGTAGTTGTCCATGTCTGCGTTGATGCCTGTGGCTCTGGGTCAACCATCAGCAGAGTACTTTTAGTCACACCAGGACATAAAGCAGTGTGTGTCTAGATGGTTGGCAGGAGGTTGGGCTATGGTGCATAGACACACATTGCACTATAGCCCAACCTCCCGCCAACCATCTAGTCATTAACCCCATCCTGCTCTCCTCCACACTTGACCGCCGCTCCCATATGGACGGCAGTCCTCTCTCTACTGGTAGTGCTGGGAGCGGCTCCCTGTTCATTAAAGAGAACACCGTCCAGCCCGAGGCAGCTCACTGGCCTTCTGATTGCAGCATACAAGACTTCCATACATGGTTTCTAACGGGTAAAGTACCATGTGATTTGGTTTCATTCTAACACTTCAGCCAGTTTTGCCAGTGTTCCTCTCTGAAACAATAATTACTGCACTACCATGACATAAACTAAATTGTTAAAGAGTACCAGCTCAGCTCAGTCTAGCTCTCTTTAAGTCCCTTTCAGCGATGGATGATCTTGGATAACCAGTGTCACAATCTGGTTTTCAACTGGCTCATTTAACTCTTGGTTTCCAGCCCAGCAACAAACTGCATTCATGTGACAGAGGCACAAGCCAATCCCATCCGAGATAATCAGATTCAGGCCAGAGATGAAATAGTGATATTCTCGGGGGAAAAAGGTTACGATGGTAGCAAAGAGTGCTCAGTGAGGTGAAACATTTAATATAACCACACATCTAGGGTAGAATAAGAAGCTGTAGACACAGTGGAAACGTGTCCATGTATTAAGCATAAGTCTAAGGCTATAAATAAGTCTCTGAATTAATACTTGGGCATTTTATAGGGTTGAAATTTTCGACATAGTTTATAACGAGTATAAAACACTATTTTTCACTGGATTTTCTGACCAAGACCAAGCCCCCAGACTGTTAGAGGTTAGGAAAGCATAGATCCTCCACCCTTACCCGAAGCACTGGTGTTCCACAGGGATGTGTGCTGAGCCCTCTCCTGTTTGCCCTCTTCACCCATGATCATCAGGTTTGCAGAAGATGCAACAGTCATGGGCCTCATTCTGAACAACAAGAAGACTGAGGAGGTTGTGGTGGATTTTAGGAAGACAAGGGGAATGCATCTTGGTCCAGTGTTAATATAAATGTCTCCAGTTTTAAATTCCTAGGGGCTGCCGTTGCTGCAGACTTCTCCTTGGAAATACATGCGTCAACTGTCAATGAGAACAATAACACCTCAACTTCCTTCAAAGACTCACAGACTGACGCAAAACCGTCTTGTGAACCATATACTGGTGCACAGTAGAGAGTATCCTGACAAACTGTCCTAAAACATCATTGGGACTGCCGATCTTAGACATCTAAAGAAACCCAATGTCAGAGGCAGGGTCTCCAACATTGTCCATGACCCAGCTATCCCTGTAAAGTCACAGTAGCCTATACATAAATGTTATGGCATTTAAACTAAAGTGTATGATAATATAATACTGATGAACTACTATAGTGACAGGGAAGTTACCAGACCACTGTCTGTGATTGAGACAAGGACTGTCAGTAGCAGCAAATTGTAAAATACACAAACACACACACCCCCACACACACATACACACGTATTCCCCCAAACCATTCATGCACCGGCTCACTGTTGTTATTACAGGCACAGCTTATTGGGAAACTGCTACATTATGAGAAGTGTCTAACAAATCGCTTATGCTGCTGTAATTGGATTACAGCGTCAGCTAGCTCTCATCGCTGAGACCTGGCATGCACACACACCAAAGTAGTTTTCAGGCTGTGTGTGTGTGTGTGCGTGCGTGTGCGTGTGCGTCTCCCTGTGAACACAAAGGGGGAAAAAAGCCTTATTGGATTCAATTGAACTTCAAGCGATGTTTCAGAATCAGCAAATCTCTGCATGATGATGTCATCGCATGACGAACACAAACAACCACTATTCTATTCACAATTATTATATAATTGGATGTTTTTTGGGGGAGCTCGGACCTCATATTTTCATTGATAAAATATGAAGTGGAACTGTAATCAGAAGTGATGGTTTGGTACAGCGATGTCTGTACCAAACTCCTACTGTCAGTCCCCCTACTGGGGACTGAGGTAGCAGTGTTGCCCACTGGCAACTTTGGTAAACTATTTTCATTTTAAAAATAGGGAACATTTCAAACATTTTTGTGTAACTATGTACAAACACTTTCCCAAAAGGCAAAAAAGGACAAACCATGGGTTGCCTTTTTTCCGGCACATCTAAGTGATGCTGTCGATTGTATTGTTTGATGTGTGTGCCACATCATTCTTGACCACCCTGATCTCACAGAAATGCATGACATGACCCTACAACCTTGTGGCAGCCCATTACATGGTGCCAGGAACAATGCAAATGGAAAGTCAGTTAGGATCCTTTTTTTCCTGGCGCACACACACATTTCCATGTTCAGCTGATACACGGTTTTATCAAAGTCCTTGTAGGGAGAAGGTTGGGGTGGATGGATGGGTTGAACACTGAACTTTCACCAAGGAGACCAGTGTTCGAGCAACTGTGGCTTACAAGGTAGAGCAGGTAGTTCCTCAATCCGAAGATCGGCCTTTTGATCCCCGGGCTCTGCTAGTCCATGTTGATTTGACACACAATTGCTCCCGAAGGCTGTGCCATGGGTATGTGAATGGGTGTGAATAGTCCTGATGGGCAAGTGGCACCTTGCATGATTGCGCTTGCCATCAGTGTATGAATGGGCGAATGACATGTAGTGTGAAAGTGCTTTGAGTGGTCTCCTACTCTTAAGACTAGAAAGGTACATTACAAGTCCATTTACCATTTGTTTGTGTCCTGTCAGTGACGTTACGTAGTTTTTCTAACACAAACATGATCTTTTCTTTTTTCAACTCAACCAAGTAGTTTTGATGCCTAAACCTGACTTGTTGAGCAGCGGCATATACACTTTACACATTCCATGCCACCGCCTCTATCGTAAGGTGTTCGTAAGAGTTTGTGGTCATTTCACATACAGTATTTCTGCGAGATCAAGTTGAACTCTCTCTCCGTTCTTGAGAGTGGTAACAGAGGTACACAGCTCTGTAAAAAGAGGAATACAATACATACATGATATCCCAGGACTGCACGGTGGTGTAGTGGCAAGCACCGTCACCTCAAAGCAAGAGGGGCCTGGGATCGGTTTCCTGTTTGGGTCCTTCTGTGTGGAGTTCCCTCCGGGTTCTCTGGCTTCCTGCCACAGCCCAGAGACATGCAGCTTAGGTTAATTGGAGACTCTAAATTGTCCGTAGGTGTGAGTTTGAGTTGTCTGTCTCTATATCTTCTCTATTTTCTTCTGTATGAATGAATGAATGCACATTACTAACTTTGCTCCTTTTCAGGAGTCGTCGTGCTTTCTCTCCTCACAGGTTTACGTGGATCGTGGTTTTATCTGGACCCTGGTCCTCAGGTCAGGTCAGGTATGGGGGGCATGCGCCAAGGCAGCGCGTTGCTGCGTCCACCTTCCGACGGTAGGTACTCCCGGGGTCTCCGTATGGCCATCCTCCAGGCAGACACTCGTCCCAGCCCCATCCCACCGAAGTAATGATCAGCCTGACGAAGCCACGAGGCACATGGGCAACCCCTAGGTCTCCTCCACCCAAGAGGGTCTCTCAAAGAAAGAATCCTGTGTGCCGGGTCAGCCTCATGGAATCGTGCCACATGCCCGTAGTGCCGCAGCTGGCGCTCTCGTATAATGCAGGTAACATACCTCATCCGAGTCTCCCGGAGTAACCGCTCATTAGGTACAAAATCCGACCAGCGATACCTGTGGATCCTTCGGAGAGACATGGTACCAAAGGAGTTCAGTCTTCGCCTCAGGTCACTGGTTTCCCTGGTCCTGCCCGACACCTACTGCTAATATCATTGTTATTGCTAGTTGCATTGCAATTAGCATTGCCAATACAATTACTGCTTTTATTATCATTATTAATCTACTATATCCACTCTTGCTGTTATTTTTGGTATTTGTAACTTTTTGATTATGACTACTCCTCCCATTATGAGAATAATTTCTGTCATATGCAATGGATGTGCTGTAACTCAGTAAAGTTGTCCATCCTGTACACATGACGTATATTACACTTATGTCCATCCTGATGGAGGGATCCTCCTCTGTTGTTTCTTCCCTTTTTCTCCCTGTTTTTTTTTTGGGGGGGGGGGGGAGATCCATCTCAACCACATCACCAGACAAGATGTGAGACCATTCTGCATAACCCAGGCTTTCTGTTTTATTATTCAAGAAACAAAAATCACAAAAGATAATTTGTTGTTCCAGGGGCAGTTACGTTCTCTAATTGAGTAAATTAGTGCAATTAAAAAAAAACACAGGGAGCGTTCAATGCATTATGTGTATGTGTGTGTGTGTGTGTGGGTGTGTGCACCAGGGAGTACAATCCGTGTCCACAGCCGCCCATAGATCAGTCCCAGGCAGCCGTCCTCTGTCAGCCTCCAACTCAGTTTCTATGCAAATGCAGCAGTTTATTGTCCAGAACGTGTGATGCTTTTGTCTGGACCAGCTTGAGCTGATCACTGCTTGACAGCTTAAATGTGTGTGTGTGTGTGTGTGTGTGTGAGTGTATGTGTGTGTGTGGTGTGCATGCGTGTGTGTGTGTGTGTGTGCGAAGGCATTATCATTAATGGAGGGAGGACCCGCCAATAAGCCAGCGCTTGTCCCTGATGAGCAGCTCAGTCTGTCAACACACACACACACACACACACACACACACACACACACACACTTCATTCATCATCCTGATGTTAATTGGTACTGGCTTAAATAAACCTCTCTTACCCCCCTCTTAACACACATGTCCTTGTGAACGCTCACGTAAGGTCTTATAGCGGGAAGCGTATTCTTCATCAGATGTTTTATATCGGATTGGACTGAATGGAGTGTTCACACACACCTACACACACACACACACACACACACACACACACACACACACACACACACACACACACTATATCCGTTGTATTTTATGAGTGTACAGACAAGTATTGCTACTAATAATACACTTCTCTACTTGTAGTCTGGCTTGTTTTATGTGGGCACAAAGGAGGTCTGTTTATTTTGGTAGTGCAATAATCATTATGTCAACTTTATTCCCCCATGAACTTTGATTTGCATCATGATTCTGATGAGATAAAAGTTAGCCTCCGTCTATAATGTCAGTGACAATATTTGCTGCTGGTTTTGCTGCAAAGAAGAGTTATTCATATTCTTAAAGGATAAAATGTTAAATGGACCACTGGACCATTGCCAGAAGCTTTAGTTTTATGCTGGAAAAAGTCAAAGTTATTTTACATAATAGCAAATAATAAGAATCAGTGAGAACTACTGAATGTGATTAATGAAAGAAAATACACTGAATGGCTCTTGGTTAAAATAATTGGTAAAAAGGGATTGGATTCAATGAATGTCTTCAGGATTATAACTAATATTATTCATGGTTAAGAGGTAGGAGACTTTGTTTGAACAAATGCTGATAGTTTATTGCAGGGAATAGGGAATAAGCTTTAGTCAGGAGTTCATTTATTTTTGATTTGTAAAAAGTGTCTTTATTCTTTTTATTGTGTATTTTACTGCGCCTTCTTTTATTATGTATTTTATTGTGCTTTCTCTTGTAATGTTTTGGCCCCTTGTATGGTCACTTTGTGTTAATTTTTGTATTTTCTACTCCTGTGCAGCACTTTATGACCTTTTTTTGTGAAAAGTGAGATGAATATACTTACTTATTTACTTACTTTACTACACCTTGGTTTATGACGTATCAAATAAGCCCAGTTGGCTTTTTGTCTCTTCCTGCACTGTGATATTCATTTATCTCTGTTGTGATTTTTATTTTATTGTTTGAATTGTGCAAATAAATTTTAAAATAAATTTTAAAAAACGTACTTTTGATGGGGACCAAATGTCAAATGTGTGCGTGATGATCAGCTTGTGCGTGGAGTTCTGCCCCAACCTGACAAATACATTTGATAGTTGTGACCCGGAGTGGTTCGAGGGAAATACACATTTCAAAGAAATTACACATCAAAGTAAAAACCTGTAGAGCTAACATTAGGAGAGTACGTTAGCACATCATTAGCTAGCGTTATGCTTTTCTTTAACACTTTTTTGCTGCTGAATCAGTTTGACGTCCTGGACATACCCTTCAAATGCATATTGTAGACCCTTCAGTTATGCTTCTCTCTGAAATTGCTTTTTAGTCTTTCCAAAAATAATATATATATTGTCACACATTCCACCACACCTTAGCTTGTTTTCATCCCACCTGCCTTTTTACTCACTTCCCTGTCATTTTAGATCCTCCCACAGCATCAGCTCTCATTCCCCTCACCTGGTTCTCCTCCCCACCTCACCTGCAGCACATCACCTCATCGCTCCCTCACTACTTAAGCCCTCTACTCACACCTGTTCTCCACCAGATTGTCTTGTGTAGCTCTGACAGCTTGACGAACGAGCAGCAGGGGGCGGGATATACACTGAGTGGTGAGCAGGGTCGTCCATCAATCAGAGGATTGGCGGTTCGCTCCTAAAACACGCTTGAAGTCAACTTTCTGGAAATTCTGTTTTATGTTACATTTGGATGTAAACTTGAATATAATATTGAAGCTAATGGAACTGTATATGTTTTGGGTTTTTTTTGTAAATATGTAGGAACATTTTTATTCTTTTATTGCAGGCCACACACTCAGTCCACTGCTGCAATTTAAGTAATACAATTTGCTTTTATTTAAAACGTGTGAGTGC
>NC_046980.1:21177767-21245267 GCF_009769545.1 Cyclopterus lumpus | reverse complement strand
TCCTGCCTGGCAGCTGATTGGTCCTGATGGCCAATATGGCACCGGGTGATCCATCTTCGAGCCCCTCCCCCTGGCGACTCGCTGGCGACCCGCTGGGAGAGCGTCAGCCAATGGAACGGCAAGTGGGTGAGGGAGTGGGGGGGGGGGGCATGGTGCGGAACGAGTACAACACAACACCTAAACATTGCACTGAAATTAACTCATCATGCATCATCACCAGTACTTCTACTACGACTGGTACTGGTACTGGTACCAATCGGACATTTGAGGTGTGGGGCAGCGACGGAGAAAAGAAAACAACTTCTGCAACACAAATCTTGTTTCTGTTTTGTTTTGTGAAATCTAAGATAATTTGACCTCTTTGAATCTTAAATGAAACATTTAGAGAGGAGATGTTGATGGAACTGATGACAAGGGCCCACGACTACGCACTGCTTTCATTTAAAGAGGCCACGAGCAAACAAGGTGAAAAAACTGGAAAACCATCCGTAACAATGTGTTGTTGCTTTTTTTTAAAGTTTATCATAATTTTAATTTGTTGCAAAAAGTCATGTTAGCTGTCAAATAAATGTACTGGATATAAAAGTAGAATATTTAACTCTGAATAAAAGAAGCATAAACTGAAAATATTGGAGTACAAGTACAGCATCTAAAAATTGTGCTTAAGCATAGCTAAGGTGTTTAGTTCCCACCACTTAATACTATGACTTTAAAGTACAGACAAATTACAACAAACACTACCAACAACTACTATTACTACCCAAGAAAATGAGAAGGATTCTGTTCTTGCTTTAACTGGGACAAAAAGTAAGAAACCTCAGTGTAATTTTTGTTTCTCACAAAGGAAAACATCCTACAGTCCTTCATGACTACAACTACGGGAAGGAGAGAACTTCATTAGAAACAGTGACATATCAAGGTGCCACTGCAACGTCACTCATTGTAGCAGGCAAAGATTCATCCTACACATCAATGGTAATGCCCGTGTAGGTGTCATCTAAACACAACCCAACTGTTGAGAAGCTTGTCTACGCTCTACTCGACACTCAAAGCGATACTACATTCATCGACCAGGAAGTGAGTGACGGTCTAGTTGCTGACAAGTATCCAGTGAAGTTAAGGTTGACCACTATGACTGGAAAAAACATGGTTGTCCCAAGTGAGGGTGTTTCCGGCCTTTGTGTAAGAGGATACAGTTCATCCATTCATGTTGATTTTCCAGTTACCTACACAAAGGACTGCATACCTGTAAACCGTGCTCACATTCCAACTTGTGAGAAGGCTAAACAATAGAGTCACCTCAGAGAAATAGCTGACGAAATTCAACCACTGAAAGACTGTGAAGTAGGACTTCTGATAGGCTACAATTGTTCCAGAGCAATGGCACCAAGACAAGTCATCCTAGGAGGAGATGAGGAACCTTATGCTGTACGGACAGATTTCGGATGGTCTTTTGTGGGACGCTCCTCACAAAGCCATGACTCACTGGACCCAACTTCCTATGGAACAAGGACATAAAGCTGGCAGCAGACGAAATTCCAGAGTTAACGATCAGAGATCCAGAGGTCAGAAATGCTCTAGCACTAAGCACTACTAAGAACCACAGACCAAGTAAGCCTTGTTGATCGCCTGTCTAAGCTCTCATCTTGGTCACTGGCTACTCGAGCTGTGGCACACATACTAAGGTGCATTAGGCGAAATCGCTCAAACAGTCTTACCAATGTAGCAGAAGGAGAAGATGCAGGACATTGTATAATCAAGGAACTGCAGAAGGATATGTATCAAGAGAAGTTGAAACTGCTGCACAAAGGGATTCCCATACCATCTCACAATCCATTACACTCACTTGATACGTTTCTCGACAAAGATGGCGTCCTCAGGGTGGGAGGAAGGCTTTGCAACTCTCCTCTTCCCAACTTCATCAAGCACCCTGCAATCATCCCCAAGGATCATCACATCACAAAGATGGTTATTGCTCATCACCACGAAAGGATGAAACATCAAGGCAGGGGTCTCACTATTAACGATATCAGGTCCCACGGCTACTGGATTCCAGGCATCAACCGAGCAGTAGCTTCCTACATTCGTCAATGCATCATCTGTAGACGGCTCCGGAAACCAATGGAAGAGCAAAGGATGGCAGATCTACCCCCTGAACGTGTGGAACCATCAGCCCCCTTTACTTTCTGTGAAATGGACTGCTTCGGCCCATTCCTCACGAGACAAGGAAGAAAAGAAAACAAGAGATATGGTCTCCTCTTCACTTGTCTTAGCTCCCATGCCATTCATATGGAGATGTTTGATGACTTGTCCACCGATGCCTTTACCAATGGCCTTCGATGCTTTATTGCTATTCGTGGTGCTGTTCGTCATATCAAATCCGACCAAGGAAGTAACTTTGTCGGAGCCAAAAATGAACTCAAAGAAACCTTAAAGGAAGTCAATGCAGACCGGCTGGCTGCATATCTTGCAGAGAAACAATGTGACTTCTGTATGAATGCAACCCTATTCAAGTCATGTTGGAGGGGTTTGGGAGAGGCAGATTAGGACAGTGAAAGACATCCTAAGGTCCACACTTGCTCTTTCCTCTGGTAGGCTAAATGATGCTTCCCTGTGGTCTTTCCCCTATGAAGCTATGGCAATTGTCAACAGTCAACCACTGACCGTTAATAACCTCAGTGATCCTCATAGCCTCGAGCCGCTCACCCCTAATCATCTTTTCACTCTGAAATCTGTCCAGGCCTTGCCTCCTCCAGGTGAGTTTGTTAGAGAAGACGTGTATGGCAAGAAGAGGTGGCGTCATGTTCAGTACCTGGCGGAACAGTTCTGGAGTCGATGGCGAAAGGAATACCTCGCCAACGTTGCTCTCATACAGCGTTGGCATACACCAAGGAGAAATCTGCAAATTGGAGATATTGTAATGATGAAAGAAGAGGACGTGCACAAGCATGAATGGAGATTGGGCAGGGTTTCAGTAACCACAACTGACAAAGACCGACTAGTGAGGAGAGTTAAGGTTCGCCTCGGCGACAAGAAGCTTGGAAAAAAGAGAGAGCGTCTCCACAAGATGTCTGAAGTCGAACGACCAGTCCAGAAGTTGCTATTGCTGCTGGAGACTGATTAAACTTACTCACTCCCCTATGGTTCACAATACTTTCTCAAAACGGCTTGTGAACTCAGTTTATAAAGGCTCTTCACGTTCTTACTTATGAAAGGTCATTTTCAGTTAAAAATCATTTGTGCGTAATGTTTCATTCTATACAGTTACATTATTTACTCATGATTGGTGGGAGTGTAAATGACTCTGAAAACATTCCACTAATATGTTGACTAGTTCCTGCAAGAATTTATTTTGTAAGTGCCTTTGTATGTTTTTTTTGAGACCAGAAATAGATGTACCTGTCGCAACTTGACATTGCCAAAAGTCCGTGAGTTTTACGGTTTACTGAAGTTCATGTGTGTTTTCTCTCATAATCCACTTTACGGACTGCTAAGCTCCTAGCTGAAACGGGAACAAGGTACTTAGTGTTTTATTTAGGCTTTAATTACATGTTTAGTGACTTTATTTTAATTCATTTGTACACTAGTAAGAGCTCATTTCTGTTGTATTTGTTCCATAGCTCTTACGGTGATTTCAGGATCTTTATGGAGAAAAGACAATTTGTGTTCACAAAAGGGCTCAAGAATAAAAGATTTCTGAAACATCAGTACGCTTCACCATTGTCCGGCTGGGGCCAGCTACAACTACTACTACTACTACTACTACTTCTACTGCTATTACTACTACTGCTACTACTACTACTACTACTGCTGCTACTGCTACTACTGCTACTGCTACTACTACTACTGCTACTACTACTACTACTACTTTACTGCTACTACTACTACTACTGCTATTGCTACTACTACTACTACTACTGCTACTACTACTACTACTACTACTACTACTACTACTACTACTGCTACTACTACTACTACTACTACTACTACTACTGCTACTACTACTACTACTACTTTACTACTACTACTACTGCTACAACTGCTACTACTACTACTACTACTACTACTACTACTAATGATACTGCTGCTGCTACTACTACTGCTAATGCTACGGCTGCTACTACTACTATTCTTTTCTCTTGCACAGGTCTTATTTAGCAGTGTGATGAATGTGAGGCTGCTCTGCACAGCCAACGAGCTGTCTTCATTACAGTGAGTTCCTCCAGCATCCCTGTCATACAGGTCAACAACATGGCCACCAGGGGGCCGCCATGATTCAACATTGTGTGTGTGTGTGCGTGTGCGTGTGCGGTGTGTGTGTGTGTGTGTGTGTGTGTGTGTGTGTGTGTGAGAAAGAGACATTCATTTGGAGGGCCAGTTCAAATAGAGAGAAGAGGGAAACAAAGATGAAGGAAAAGGAATGAACTAATGATGAATAAATAACTTACTGGCTGAAGGTTTGGCATCTCTAAAAAAAAAAGATATAAATATTCTATAACGCTCAAGTCAAGACAGAAACAGAACACAGGCAACAAGACAAATCAATGCAACAATGGTACCCATACAATTCATAAAAGCAGATAATGAAGATCATTATGTGAGTTTGCGGAAGCCATTGGCAGTCGCTTCTCACCGTATGTTAAGATCTGAGAATTCTTTACTTACTATGTTCAAATGATGAGACGGTAAGTCATAACTTTAGGTTAACATTATGAGATAGTAAGTCAAACATTTTAATATGTTAAAGGGACACAGTGGGGGAGTTGACATCACCCAGTGGTGAGGTTGCAGATTGCACCATCCGAAAATGTAGAAACACTCCAATGGTCGACGCAGAAGACTTGAAACTAGAGATTGAGACCATAAACTCATGTTCACAATGTGCGTGTGTGTGTTTACTGAGATAATAAATCAAGTTATCATTAAAATAGTATTATTAATTATAAGAGTGCTGTTCGATCCCCATGTAAAACAAGAAGTCAACATTGTCAACGGCTTCCTGTTAAGATAGAAGTTTATTTTTGAAAAGACAACCCATTTCTCCCAATAGATCCCTGAAAATGCAGCACACTGTTCCTTTAATTGCTAGTCTATATTTTGACATTCAGCTGTGTAGCAGGTTATAATTCATTTATTTTTACTCCGTTTTTTTAACAACGAGATCATGATTACTCTCCTTTCTGGTACTACGGATGGTACCATTCACTTTGAATGACTGCAGTAATAATACATTAGCAACCCATGCATTGAATGCCATATATTCACATTACTAAGTCAAGCAAGACCGTGCATGAAGGGGAAACTATGGCACTGCATTACGGAGCTTACACTTGGAGAGGCTCACAGCTGTATGAGGCTTTTGTGTAGTTCTGGGTGAGGTATTGTGTTATGTTCCTGTAAGTGTTCTTTAATGCACATGAAGTGTCCTGCAGATCATGTGCACTGTGTAGAGACTGTGATACAGTACGGTATAAGCTTTTAAATGTATCCCATCCTGCACAGGGACAAAAGATAAGTACAGAAACATCAGTAGGTGCACTCTTTGCTCTCGGTATCAACATGCAATTACACCAACGGGGGAAAGTACATTTACTCAAGTACTGCACTTAAGTACAATTTTGAGATACTTGTACTTTACTAATACAGTATTTACATTGTGTGCTGCTTTTTAATTCTAATCGGTTACATATTCAAAGACAAATGTTGTGCATTTCCCTCGACCACATTACTTTGATACATTTACTTACTGGTTACTTTGCAGATTCCGATTTAGAACTAAAATAAATAAATAAATAAGACAAATACATTATTATGTATCATGTGTTAATGAGTTGAGACTTTATTGATCCCTGTAGGTAAAAAAATAAAAATAATCAACTTAGCCCTAGATTGACTAACACATCAATGCATCAATAATTACAATGTGATCCGGACATGGGCCATTCTTCATAATAAATACTTTTATTTTTAGAATGGATGTTAGTCAAATAAAGTCATGTTAGACATGACTTTATTTCTTCTAAAATTGTAACTATGTGTATTACCTGGTGTTATGTCCCAAAATTGTGGCTATTGTGGATAAACTGGTTATGCTAACTTGCCACCAAACAGAATTTTCATTCCGACTAGAAATTGAACACGGAAAGTAAAAAAAAAAAATATATATATATATATATATATATATAAAAATAGTTATCATCACGCAAATACATTCTATGTAACTCTCTGTCTTTTACTCTTCTTTTTTGACCTTTCTCACAACGCTTCCAGCTCAAGCTGATTGAGAAGAAGTGGCGCTCAATGAAAGTTGGTACGATGGATGATCGTGTGCTCGTCTTAACTTATTAAAAGTCATGCCGCTTTCAATTCTAACTGGCGACGACTAATGATTAACCTAGAGCTAGACTCATGGGACAGAAGGATACACACACACTCACACACACACACACACACACACACACACACACACAAACACGCACACACCCGTTCACCCGTGAACCCTGGATCTGGTAGACAGCTACTTTTCCACACTGTCAGAGAGACTGTGAAGATTGATAGTTTGACATGGAAACAGTTCATTCTTGAGATTAGTATAATACTTTAATGAAGTACACATCCCAAGTCCTTATTTTCCCTCAATGATACTCATTATATGTACTCCACACATTCCAGAGGGAAACGTTGTACTTTTTACAACACTATATTTTTCTGACAGAGTACCTAGCTGCTTTGAAGGCGGTGACACCAGCGACCCAAATAACTATTACCATCGCCATATTTAGCCAATATCTCATCAATATTCTCATGCATCACTTTTGATCCGAGCATTGCAATTTGAACCCCCATCTGTTTGGCTTCAGATTTGGACATAGCACTTTGACAGCAGCGTGCAAAGTAATAAATTACATAATCTCTGTATTGTGTTGTGTCGCCCTGTTCATTGATTTGCCTTCGGCATTTGACACCTAGGATCATATTCTTCTTTTGGACAGACTTAGATCAATTGGTTCAGACACAATTCATGTTACTGGTTTCACCGTTTACTGACAGAACTCAAATAAAAGTTGAAGTTACGAAATGGGTGCCTTAAAGTGTGATACTAACTCCTATCCTGTTTACATTATATAGAAATGAGCTGGGTTCATTGGTTGGTAACTATTCGTTATTATGCTGATGATATAGTTATTTACTCATCTTTTTACTCACTATTGACAAAGCTTTGAATCCTGAATTTGCGGCTATTCAAAAGGCTCTAAAATGATTTTGAACCCATCATTGTATCCTCTTGGAGAAGGGAAGGTGGGCATCACTTACCACTTGAAGGGAACCGCACTGTCTCTTTTTTAATTACAAAGCCCTCCTAAATACGCTACCATTTTATTCATCACCGCTTTTTAAACTTAGAATTATGGGATACCAACTCGTTGACAGGAAGGCATTGTCTTGGATCCTCATCAGTGGAATACGCTGCAGGACACCCTTAAGTTAGACATTGTTCAACAGTTGGTCTGCTTTGTCCCTGTGGAATCTATTTGCTCTACAGTTGGTGTCTTTGTATTGTTGATTGTGTGAATGTTTATTTCACAGTTTTGGATGTCAAATGATATGTTTTGTGGGGACATTTTGATTATGCATCTCCAGGGCACCGTTGTAAAAGAGAGCTTTGTTTTCATTTGGTTTTCCCTGATTAAATAAATCTCATCTGTCAGTGACACAAATTGGTTTACGATGGAGTCATAAACATGCTAAAGGGTGCCTTGTGCGTCAGTATCAAAAGGTAAGGGTCACGGCAGAGTGTCGGTATTTGACGTACTGGAACCGTCGGTCTCCTGGTCTTGGGTTCACCAAAATGCATCCACATTTCACAAGAGACAATCTGAATCGAATTACCCAATCATGCTTGTATCCCCTTCTGCAGTATTGCAGTGCTCAGGCCAGCTTGTGATATTTACACATTCATAGCTCCTTAATAACTGAGTATGAATTGTCGGTTAATAGCGGGGATGTTAGTGCCAAAGGGCGGGATTTTATGAACAAAACCGGCCTTTCATGCTGCAGCAGTCATAAGATTAATACATGTGTAATGCTCAGCAGGTGATTATTACCCAATGATCAGAAAACACTGACTTGCTTCTCTCAACTGCAACCAAAATAATCTTTACCTTTTTAAAAATAGCAATAGCACTGGCAAATAAGTCAAAATGTGATCAAAAGTTAACTCAAAGGACCAATGCATGATTCATCCTGTACATACGACACACAGCATATGTCACATTTACCTACGGAGCCATTATGGTGTGTTCTAGATATTGGATGTATTTTTTTTTTTAATGCAATAGTCTCTATTCATTTGTTTACAATGATTAGAAATATAGGATTACATAAACCTCTCACCTCCCCCTTCTTCTCACTTAAACCCTGCTCTAATCTTCTACTTCTCTTTCCTTTCTCTCCACCCTTTTCCTTTGTTCTTGCTCAAGGTTTTCACCTCACATCACCTCCTTTCTTGTTGGTTTCCCTTTTTCACTCCGTACTTGCCTTTTCCCCTCCTCCCCTTTCATCCATCATCTCTACTTCCCCTCTTTTTTAAAGTTACTTTTCACCCCTCCTTTCCTAGTTAATGTCCTCTTTTCTCTCTTCTCTCTCTCCTTTTCTTCTCGTTTTATCTCCTGTCCTCTTGTTTCCGTCCACTCGTCTCCTCTTCACTTTCCTTTTCTTTCGTCCTCTCTTCTTCTCCTCCTCTTGTTTCCTCCCCTTGTTTTGTCTCTTCTCTTTCCTCTCCTCCTCTAGTTCCCCCCCTCGTTTCCTCCTTTGCTCTCATACCCTCCTCGCCTCTCTTCCCTTCTTCTCTCATTGTTTCCTCCTCCTTAGTTTATTTCCTCTCCTCCTCTCCTCTCTCTTTCTTTGTAAATTCACTTAGAGCTAATTGCTTCCAGCAGGCTTTTCTCTCGGCCTGTCACGCTGCCCTCTGTCATGTGATGACACTGTGTGTTCTTGTTATCGGCGGAGGAGAGGCCTGGAACTCTGCACGTGAACTGCCACGACCACTTTGACGTGCACATTTGTGTGGACGCTTCGTGACCCGGCTCGCCACTGCAGCCATGAGATCCTGTGCGGCGTAGAGAAGAAGCCCTTCTGCTGTTTACCGTCTCTGGGACTGGAGGACACACTTCCCCAAATGGCTGAGGAGGTTTTAATTCCATCGTCTGGGAAAAGCTCATCGGTAAGTTCAGACCGCCTGCATGACTCGGGTCGGATCCGGAGCCAGGGCCCGTCAGCTGACTGATCCCCTATTGTGTTAGACACAGAGACCCAGCAGCTGATTGCATTTGCTACCTACTTTGAAACTTCCAGTGCTACTTGGGATGTAGAAGATCAGTGGCTGCACTCAATAAGACCGTATGAGTTATTCAATGAAGACCTTAAAATCATCAAATGTACTACCACTATAAAGACTGTTGAATTTTGTATCAAACAAAAGAAATGAGGCATAATGAGGCAAACACTTTTTTTTTTAATGGAGGAAAAACAAAAGGAGTCGAGGTTGCAAACGATAGTTATTGTGTTACAGTGCAAGAAAATCTGTGTTTCTGGACCAGAATTATTTTTATGTTAAATAACCAAATACAGTGACTCATTCGTAGTAATCAAAGGTGGACTGGCACATTTCTGGGCCATGTGTGTGTCAGTGTTACTAGCCAGGAGATCGCTGTTCATTGATGTTTTTCTCACATATCTTACATTATGTAGTTATGCCACTGCCACTGTTATGTATGCCACTGCCGTGCTTATCTAAACCCAACAACGATCTGATCCTGAACTTTACTAAGTGGTTTTGTTCCCCCAAAATATTTCAAAGGCTTTTTTTACGAAACCTAAACAATTAATTTTATTGCCAAAACCAAACTAAAGCTCTCATTCTTCCTATTTCTGTCCACATACTTTTAGTCACTTTCATGCCATGTCCCACTCCGTAACTATAGATTACAATATTTGTGCCAGTCTGTCTCTGACCAACATCACATTTCCAGCAATAATTCACATATTCTTCCCAAATGCAGGCTCTTTCCTCATCGTTTGTACCTTGATATTTTTGACATTTCTTTTCGTGACCAGATGGAAAAAGGTTCTGACTTTTCCTTTCAGCTCTCTCGGGCCCTTTGATTTGCCTGCAGTGAGGAATGTGAATCAAACCAGGACTTGTTAGAGGAGCTTGATTCCAAATTAAGACTTTAACTGTTTAAGAACAACTGACATTTTCTCCTAAAACATGTCTATAAGAACAAACATGGTAGCTGAGAAGTTTCTCATCAGACTTGACATTAAGTACTATGCACATTATTTTAAGAACTGCACGCAAAACTTTTTTTATTAATTACTGCTGAAATTATTGGTTCTGCAAATCATTGTTTCTGTGCATTGACTGTATGTAAGCAACGGACGTAGTCATCGGCCATTGGTTTGTGAACTGCCGCTTTGAAGCCTTGAGTTGGGCGATTTCACGGTCGCCATCTTGGATTACGGCCGCCACCATGTTGTTGTTTTTTTTTGTAACCAATGAAGAGAAGTTACCATAGTTGGAATGTTGAGGAGTGATATGGCTCTGGTAGTGGCAGCGACCTGTCGATCACAGTAAGCCTGCGGTTAATGTCAATCAGCAAGACTAAATGGGTTCTACACTGAGAAACATTGAGAAAGCAAAGGTTTTAACCCAGTTAGTGAGGGATTGCACAATCTGACATGACGGCTCAGTTTGCATGTCTCCTGTCGGACATGCGCAAATTCAGCAATTTTGATTATAAAAATGCTTTAAATCATTGGAATTATACATAAATTACATTTATAGCACATATCAGTCGCTGATTATTAATATTTATTTTATCATTGATTGTTTTTTTACTTTTCATGATGACAGGTGAACCTCTGCCTCCCCTGACAGTTGACTACTGTCCTTTTTAACAAAATAAGGTCCTACTGTAGTCAACCGGAGGAGGCGGGACTTGGCCTCACTGTGTGGAGAGACTGCGATCACTTTTTCCAACTAAATATTATTACATTTCTGCTGAAACTTTGTATTTTCTCAAGCTTATTGTGCTCAATGAAAATCTTATGAGCGTCTCCATCTCATAGCAAGTCCTGACTGGTTAGGACACCTCTAGAGCTGATGTCGTTTACTAATTTAAAGTTGAATAATGGCCTTTACTTCTAATCCTAAAAGTAGGACTCACTTCCCCCGCCACTCTCTGACTAGAACTTACCCAACACATCTCTGTGTCCTCTGTGTACAGCAACTGACCGGCTCCTTGTTGGCGGTGGCGTTCATCACCTCCTTCGGGAGCTCCATGCTGTATGGCTACAACCTGGCTGTGGTCAACTCCCCTGCTGTGGTAAGATGCGTGTGCACACACACACACACACACACACACACACACACACACACACACACACACACACACACACACACACACACACACACACACATTCACTATGACCTTATATTTATATGCAGATCTCCAATGAAATTACGAAGAATAAAACATGACAAGAAAAGATTACTCTCATCGGTCATTAATACCATTTACTGGAAACACCCAATTTCCAAAGAAAGTGTTATTCATGCTTTATTTTTCCTTATGATGGATGACGACTGTCTCGCTGTATTAGGAGTAAAGAAAATCATACATAACATGTATATAACTTATTGTTGCTTATTTAGTCATACATATTCAATGTCAAGATTTGTACGCAATTTCTTTTTTAATGACTTTACATTTTTGGGCCAAGAAAGTATTTTCAATAACAGGAAGTTCAGAATGGAGCCCTCAACTCCTTCTTTATGTTAACAGGAAACTCAGGAGATCATTTTTTTTTTCATAATAAAAGCCCAAGAAGTTAACTTTATCTTGACAGAGGAATCAAGACAACGCTGTTTTTCCCATTTCATAGTAAAATCCACATAGAGTAATTCTAGGACGCTCAGGACACCTCCAACGCTGTCTTCGTGTGTGTGTGTGTGTGTGTGTGTGTGTGTGTGTGTGTGTGTGTGTGTGTGTGTGTGTGTGTGTGTGTGTGTGTGTGTGTCTGTGTCTGTGTGTGTGTGTCTGACAGTCACTTATACTTAAAAGTGTTCCAGACCGTTAACTATCCTAAGCAAATTATATCTACTCTTCCACTTGCTATGAGAATGAAGTCAGACAATGATTAATTAATTTCAATCACGAGAGGCAAGTGAGTGATTTAAAGATAATTGTTATTATAACAGATAAGATGTGATAATAACCAGGAGGCCAAGACACTGGTGGCTGATGTTTCTGCTGAGACTGGGAGGCTGATGAAGACTGGGCGCTGATGGGGAGCATAACCACAGCATGAATTAATTAAAAAGAGACAGCAGCGAGATGATTGACGCGTTTGAAGGAAATATGAGCGACCATGCGTGAGACGAGTGAATGGCTGGATGTATGGGAAAATACACAACAAGCCTAATATAAGTATAATATAGTATATATAAGTAACTATACTTATATATACTATATTATACAGGACTGGACTTACGCTAGAGCTTCATTAGCATATGAACCAGAGCTACCATGATGTTTTAGTAGTACACGTCATTGTAACCGCTGTTTTCTCCCTTTATATATGGTGAAAATTGAAATAACACATCAACTAAAAAAGGCAAGCAAATTGTAAAAACGTGTTCATTAATTTGACATACAGTGAACACCAAATACAGAATTGCACTTCATCATACCACGGCACCTTGAACGTTGACCCCTTTGCTCATATATCTGTTGCGCAAAGGATTGTGGGTCAGAGTAGCCGGGAAATGCAGGCTTGCATAGAACAAAATGATACCGCACACATGACATACTATGTATCAGAACACACTACTAAATATTTTAAGTTATACTAAATTGAAAGGCAGTATGGGTATTGGAACGTGGACATAATTTAAAAAATGTGTATGTATGTATCTGTATTTGTTCATGTTTTCTCTATTAGCAGCTAGCAAAGCTAGTGAACTAGCTACCTAGACAACAGGTTATAATGCTGCTGTTATAAGCAATACCAATCTAATTCAGTTATGTACCTCTCTTTGTCATCTTACTTTTGGTAAAATACCTTTTCTCTCAAATCACGACAAATATTTCTTACCACTGAAATGTGCCTGGTAATATTTGACCATGAAATAAAAGAGCCGGAGAACCCTTTGAACAGAGAACAAGTCACATGCATACTCGTGCCTTCACATGGTAAACTGACTAGGTGGCTGAGGTCCAAAAAAGACTTTGGGATTTGATTAGCGCTGAAAATGTGCGAGTGGAAAAAAGAGAGAGAGATAAAGAGAGTGAGTTAGTACTGGTCTCGTGAAACAAGGATATGTTGGTCCCATGATAAAACACGGTTTGCTGTCTTATCAGGAAGGAATGCTCTCTGTCTGGCTCGTAAAAGGTGACATTGACTGCATCCTCACTAATAGAGCATCTATGAGGATTAAGTCCTTAGTTCACTTAACCATGTAGTCGGTGGGCTAACCAGTGATACACACATGTTCCTATTGAATATGCAACCATCAGTCTATTACACTGTTTTCAACTATGTATCTGGTCAACGTATCATCACACAACGGTTCGTATGAAACGTTACTCTTTGACATACGTTCTGATCTGGTGATCTGATCTGAGGTGACTGAGGTTCAGTGGTAGAGCAGGGTCCTTCAATCAGAGGATCGGCGGTTCGATCCCCGGCTCCTCTAGTCCATGTCGATGTGTCCTTGGGAAAGACACTTAAATCAGACCCCAAATTGCTCACACGGTGTGTGAATGTTGTATGAATGGTTGGATAGACCTGGTGGTTATGTGCCACCTTGCATGGTCGCCCCTCCCATCAGTGTATGAATGGTTGTGAATGACGACATGTCGCGTTTTAGCACTTTGAGCGGTCGGAAGAATTTATGTCGACTGTTTCTCTTCCATGTTCGAGGGCATGATCGTTAACAATGAAGGGGTGGATCTTAGATTAGAAAATATTAGATATAATATAATTGCTGGTGAGGAATAAGTCAAGGGGTGAATATGAGTGGTGAACCGGTGAGAAGAATGAATGTCTTTTTGGGTGCTGCAATTGTCAACTACCGCCAAGACTGAAACGTCTCATGAACAGTTTTATTGTTTATGTGGACTGCCCGCTACGCTTATTGCTTGAAATGTTAGTTGTGTCTACTGAAGGTTTGATAACTGTGTTTAAGTCGCCTCATATTACGACTGGGTAATTGGAAAAGTTTGAGATGGGGGTGATAAAAAGGAAAAGTGGATGGATCATAAGTGTTTGGGCCGTAAAGCTTAAAGATTGTTACTGAGTTATTGTTAAATCAGAGTTAATTAATGTTTACTGTCCTACCTCTCTTTGTTTTGTGTTGTGCAGAGAAGAAAATCAATCCACAGAGATTATTGCTTTTTTGCTTCCTTCGTCATCTGGTGACTTATTGGAAAAAGTTGTTTGTCTGTGCATGATTCCTCTTGGATACCGGTTGTTGAGTCCTTACTCTGTTTCCATTAGCATGCCGGCCTCAAACGTTGAACTATAGTTTTTGTTTGTAGTGTTTGAATTTTGCGATAATTGACCAATAAGTGTTTGGTGGTTTTCTTTGATATAAAACAACAATGTAGAGTCGTAGCATGACGTTCTATAGCCACTAAGAAGGGCGTCGGCGTGGGCAGATGAGTCAACAAAATGTGC
This sequence comes from Cyclopterus lumpus, assembly GCF_009769545.1. Taxonomy (NCBI): domain Eukaryota; kingdom Metazoa; phylum Chordata; class Actinopteri; order Perciformes; family Cyclopteridae; genus Cyclopterus; species Cyclopterus lumpus. The sequence goes on along the minus strand of NC_046980.1, from coordinate 21,230,525 downwards.
AAGACTGTTCGTTTCATGCTTTCTTTCAACCACCATCATTCACCAACCTTGCCGAGTTGTTATAATTTTAATCGTGAATGATGAATAATCGTAGTTTTTCATTATTTCTGCCACCTTTCCCAACACGTTCCTCTCCTGACCTCCTAACTCCTACCTCCTGTCTCTACACTCCCTTCCCCTTTCAGTACATAAAGGACTTCTACAACAAAACGGTGCTGCGTCGCACTGGAACAGGACTCAGTGGGGAGACCCTGACCCTCATGTACTCTCTCACCGTGTCTGTCTTCGCTATCGGCGGTCTGCTGGGCTCCGTCATCGTGGGCATGCTGGTCTCTCGCTTCGGCAGGTAAGAAAAAGAGTGCAGATTCTAGACCAGTTCTCCACCAGTCAGGGTCGTTTCCTTTATTATTACATTATAAACTAAGCAAAACAAGTTGAAAAAAAGTTGAATAATGTACATGTTGATAAAGAATTAAACACGTAGGGCAATAATAATTAGTTATAACTAGTTTTACATGACACAAGGTGAGTCCTTAATTCAAAACAACGGAATCTGTTCGGTTCTGAGGGTTGCCACAAAAATATAAAACAACATATTTTAGTCTGGGGAGTAGATTTTACATTGCATCGCCTGTGCCAGAGCTACATTACCCCAGAGCAGTTTTTATTGAGCGTGTTTGTAAGATTCATTAATAGTTCGTGAGTTTCTGACCGGGGATTTCCGACAGGTCAGGGGGAGAGAAAAAGTTAACTAAACTAAACTGTCATAACAAACAGCATTATTTATCTATATTTATTTATCAGAGCATTTGCAATAACCACTCCAAATCAGCAGGGGGGTGCGCATGGAAACAGCTGTGTACGCAGGTTTGCAGATTTCTTTCTCCCTTATTTCCCTGTTGTTTCCATTCTGTCTGTGGATTAGAGCAATGTGGGAGAAAATGGAGTTGGAGCCAAAAGGTCTATTTACAAGCATGTAAAAAGCAAGGAGGCTAGACACAGCGTAACGTTTAAATTACATTTCTTTTACACTGTAGACACATCGTAACGTTTACATTACATTTCATTTACACCGTAGACACATCATAACGTTTACATTACATTTCATTTACAACGTAGACACGGCGTAACGTTTACATTACATTTCATTTACACCGTAGACACATCGTAACGTTTACATTACATTTCATTTACACCGTAGACACATCGTAACGTTTACATTACATTTCATTTACACCGTAGACACAGCGTAACGTTTACATTACATTTCATTTACACCGTAGACACGGCGTAACGTTTACATTACATTTCATTTACATCGTAGACATATCGTAACATTTACATTACATTTCATTTACACCGTAGACACATCGTAACGTTTACATTACATTTCATTTACACCGTAGACACATCATAACGTTTACATTACATTTCATTTACACCGTAGACATATCATAACGTTTACATTACATTTCATTTACACCGTAGACACGGCGTAACGTTTACATTACATTTCATTTACATCGTAGACATATCGTAACATTTACATTACATTTCATTTACACCGTAGACACAGCGTAACGTTTACATTACATTTCATTTACACCGTAGACACGGCGTAATGTTTACATTATATTTCATTTACACTGTAGACACAGCGTAACGTTTACATTACATTTCATTTACACCGTAGACACGGCGTAATGTTTACATTATATTTCATTTACACTGTAGACACATCGTAACGTTTACATTACATTTCATTTACACCGTAGACACAGCGTAACGTTTACATTACATTTCATTTACACCGTAGACACGGCGTAACGTTTACCTGCTCAAAGTAAAAAGTTTTGTGTTTTTGAACTCTCACCAGTCAGGATAGTTTTTTTTAGCTTTAACTGTCAGTGTGAGTCGCAGACCTCCGCAGTGATGAGTCACAAGCAAACGTAGCACACACAAGCAAAATACGATTCCCTTGAAAAGTTTAGTTTTCATGGAAACTTCATTTTTAGGAGACGGGACCGAACGAGTAGAGTCCGGCATCGAACGGGGGACATTTGTCCTCAGGAGCCCACAGAGCTGTATTTTAATCTTGGCTCTGCTTTTTGTCCTGACAACCTGACCCAATAACCCCCGTAGACCGCCCAACCAGTGGGGTGGATAGTGGCCAATTGGCAAATGGCAGCCTCAGGGACACTCAGCAGCATCTGGTGCTGAGTGTCCCTGCGTAAACACACTGAGTAAAGTAAAGACACCCAAACCCTGGCACTAAAGGCACTAGATCAGGGCCTTATATCAATCCTGCCCTGTCCTCTGTATTCAAAGCTGTTGGTAACCCCCCCGGCCCCCCCCCCCTGGTGTCCCGTTGTCCTTCAAAGGGGCACAGTGCCGCCTCGTCCCCCTCTGCCCTTCCAAAGTGTGCTTGTCCTCAAAGTGCAAAGGAAAAGTTCTCTTATGTTTCAGTGCGAATCACCTGAAAGCTCCATCCGTCTCCACCGTTTCATAGACATTTACATGCAAATGAAAGCAGGCAATTTATCATCCCATTTACAGGCCGAGCACACAGCATTGTTTTATGGTTAATCACGGTTTAACCTTGTGTGCTGTGTTAGCGTTTTACCCCTTATCGGGATTTATATACACATACAAGTCTATCATTATGACTGTGTGTGTATATCAGGCGAGAGGGGTGGGTTACTGCTGTCCACCGCATACTGCAGCTGTCCTCACTCTGGGTCATATGCTTTTATGTATATTCATAACGTCTGCCTACTGCTTGTGTGTGTGTGTGTGCATTTTCAGGAAAGGCACGGTGGTAAATACAACAGTGCTGGTGTTTATTGCCGGCTCACTCATGGGCTTCAGCAGGATTTGTGGTTCACCCGAGATGGTTATTGTCGGCCGCTTCATCACAGGGATTCACTCAGGTACACACACACACTTACACGCACTTACACACACACACACACACACACACACACACACACACACACACACACACACACACCTCTGCATCCACTGGGGCATTTACACTACACAGTCCACATACAACAGTATGTGGACAACCCGGGCAACGACCTCCGGTTCCAATGTCAAAGTGTCTCAATCTTGCATTTTTTATAACGGCCAGCAGGGGGCAGCTCCTCTGGTTGCAAAAGGAAGTCTGGTTGTAACAAAGCTGATGAGAGAATGACTCTACTTCTCTCCTGATGTATTCCCTCAGTAAACATTGTAAACATGAGTTTATGGTCTCAATCTCCAGTTTCAAGTCTTCAATACAGCGTGATGTTCATGAGTCAAATCGACCATAAAGCAGGGTATGCTTTTGGGCGTGGCTATCTTGTGATTGACAGGTTGCTGCGTCTCTACGTCACAGTCCAAATATTAGTTTGAAACAAACCAAGATGGGGATGGCCGAAACTAGAGGCTTCAAAACGGCAGCTCGCAAACCGATGGGTGACGTCACGACGACTTCTTATACACAGTCTACGGGACACCCCTGTTCCAGTTTAGGGAAGTCACTTTCCTGTTTCAACATGATGCACCTGTGCACAAAGCCAGCTGCATAAAGACAATGTGATCTCATCCTCTCTCGACATGTTTTGCTGCTTGGGCCAAAACTCCCAGTGTCATTACACTGTCACATGGTTGACGTTGTGAAACTGTATCGGTTATGTTTTAAGCCTCAAAACCACTCATCAGGGGTTTGGAAATAATCCTCTTTCCCCGCTTCTGCCTTCTTTACCTGCGGCGCCTCCTGGGTGGGGCGAACGTAGCGTCACCGGGCCCTCCATGTCGCCAATCTGGCCAATGAAATCCAATCTTTCATGGATGTAAACCTTACACCGTCCTCTAATATCAATGAGTACTCTTGGCTCTTAGTGTATACGAGCCCCTAGTGCACCAACAAGTACCCGCAAAACAACCCGAGAGTGCCGAGCAGCCATTTTATCATCTGGTAACGGTCAAGCATCTGCACGCTTTGTCCGGGTGTCCACATTATTTTGTCCATGTTGTGTCGGCCCCTCTCTTGGCTCTGTTTGGTCAGATAGTCCATCATTTTTTACAGTAGTTATACTCCAAATATACTATGAAGTCTTTATTGAACATTTATTTTAAATCTGTGCATTATTACATGGATCTTCTTCTCTGCGTTTCATTTCACTTTTAGGCATCTCTCTAAGTGTTGTCCCAATGTACTTGGGTGAGATAGCGCCTAAGAACCTGCGAGGCTTCCTGGGTCTCGTGCCGAGTATCTTTATTGGCACCGGAGTCTTCATCGCCCAAATCCTCGGCCTACATGAGCTTCTGGGAAAGGTAGTCCAACACTGCATGGCCCCGAACATTATTGTCCCAGACAAAGCACATCATGGACGGGTTAAAGTCGACCTGAGATGTCTTGAAATGGACACCATTCATTAGAAATGTATCAAGTTGTTCTACTTATTCAATAAATACTTTTCTTATATGTTCTCATAACATCATCAGTGCGGCCCTTTTACGGCTGAGACCGGATTAAAGTTTCAGCATGTGTGTAAGTATGACTGCGTTGTATAACTGTTACAGGAGGAACACTGGCCCCTCTTTCTTTCAGTCATGGTGGTGCCCACCTTCATCCAGTTGATGCTGTTACCATGGTTTCCGGAGAGCCCCAGGTACCTGCTGATTGAGAAGCACAACGTCCATGCCACCATCACAGGTGAGTGTTGCGGTGCCGCTAAACATCAACAAGACGCTGCGTTTTGCCAACATTTCGGGCGAGTGAACCAATCAAATTAGTGTAATTTTGCATAAGTGGCCAAATAAAATGTTCAGTAGTAGTACATTTTGAGACATGCATTCTTTTATTGCACTGTGGCAAATATTATTCAGTTTGCTGCAGCAGAATGGGAGATTAGACGTGTACATACATGTGGTGCAACCAAGTGTATAATAATAATAATAATAATAATAATAATAATAATAATAATAATAGTCAGAACTACAAATGATGTTGTAGAGGACCAGGAATTATTAAAGGTGCTGATGACTGGTCAGCATACTGAGGCAGGGCAATATTCTGTACCGACAAATACTGTTATCTTTGCTAGCTAGTTAGCTTGTCTGACTTTCCACGTGAAATACATCAGCTGGCCTATGACTTATGTCTGCATAAGTCATGTAGCTGCAATGACTAATGTCTCAGACGCGTCCTTCCTGTCCATTGTCTCGTAGCCCTGAAGTGGTACAGAAGAAAGTGCAACATCCAGGCCGAGATCAAGGAGATGCAGGAGGAGCAGAGCTCCCTGTCGTCAGTGGAGATGCTGTCGGTATGGAAACTGCTCCTGGATCACTCGGTCCGCTGGCAGGTGCTCAGTGTGATGGTCATCAACGTCGGCATGCAGTTGTCTGGCATCGATGCTGTAAGGACTCTTTGAAAACTGAGTAATGTATACACAAGTTGGTGTTAGCATGCTCTGCTGTCTGCCACATCTTGTATAGCCCAACATTTTAGATTTTGCGCTACACAAAATCAATTTCATTGAATGTCTTTGTTGATATTACTTAAAAAACCTACTATCTTTAATAAGTCCACATTTTCACCACCGTGCTTGACCTCGGAGCAAATACGCTTTAGATGTCACACGCAAGTTCTAGCCCTCTTTGCGCATAAGGAAAGTCAATAAATGTATGACTAAAGGTCTGTGCACACCAAGTTCGTCTATTTCATCCAAAATTATTCCAGGTTTAAAAAATAAATATGACCTCACGTTGACACAACGACTATGAAACTTGTGTCCGTTCTTAAAGTTTCCGTGAACAATTTAGACCTTCTGTGTTTTTCCGCATCTCTCAAGAGGCCGATAGAGTTGCTTGACCACGCGTCATTCATCCGATGCCAATGTCATTCATTCGTTAGCCCCATTTGTGACCATTGCACCCATTAAATGTTTTGCACATTTTCCCATTTTTTTAAAAGAAAGAATACGGCTCGAGGCAAAGGCCGTAAGTCAATGTTACATATACATACATTGTGACCTGTAATGATATTGGCATTTGCCTAAAAAACGGGGCCCAGAGTACGTTGATGGTATAAGTTACCGGTACTGTCCGGAGGGTGTTCCGAGGTTTAGCAGGTGTTTGCTGCAAAACAGTATCAACAAACATGTTGTGTTTCTATATTCCCTCTTTGAGCTTGTTTACCATCAACTGTTGGCTGCCAAATGGTGTCTGTTAAATGGAGTCTTTAGGCTACCACAAACTCCTGATGGAACAGCGTCAGATGGTTTTAGACCGTTCTGGCTCTTTTTCACTTTGCACTTCATCTCCCTCACTTTCCAATGGTTCATTTCACTCTTTCCCTCCCTTTGTCCACCCAGACCACTCCTCCGTGTTTCCACCGCTCCCTCATCTGATTGATCTAGCTTATTAGACAAAGACACTGTGATGAAAGTAGGCCTAAATGATCCCTCATTGTTTTATAAGCCTTGCGTGGTCTCTTGAATGAAGCCGAAAAGCTTGTGTCAGCATATTTCTGCCCGTACGATTAGCCAAATTCCTCCCATGAATTATGCCCCAGAGATTAATTAATTATTCAAATGATTACCGGGGCGCCCGGGCCAGAAAGTGCACACTGTAAGCACTGGAGCTGAACTCATTAGCACGCCCTTCTCCAGGCTGTATTTTTAGCTGCTAATTAGCTCTGCTGAAACAAAGTGGAGCAGTGCTGAAGCACGCAGATACTGACAGCAGGGCTGAGGGTGAGGAGGAGGACGTGGTGGTGAAAACTACAATACTTCAATGAGAAGGAAATCAATCAATCAATGTAACCAGTGAGGATGACAGTGATGCGGGTAAAGGTGACTTTGGGGCCCACGACAACAGAGATGGGGATCGTGATGATGAAGGTGTCATCATCATCACACGCAAATCATCATCATCCAGTGTTCGCAGCTATAATAACAATAAAGCGCCGTAATTCGTAGATATCCCCACGCAAATCAATTTGTAGCGTTGTAGTCTGAAGTTTATTTTGAGTGTGCGTGTCACGAAATCTTTTGCCCGAAAACACCCGTAAAAAAATTTTTTTGTAAGATATCGTAAGATATCATAAGAACCGTTGAATGAGGATACGTCGCAGTGATTGAGGGCATTGTGGTTATATTTGGCGATGATGCTGACAAACATGATGGGAAATAATTTCCGATGTTTAAAATGACAACGGTCATTGTGAAGATGACGGTTATCGGTAACGGTGGTGACGATGACGATGACGAAGGTGAAGATCACAAACAGTAATTGTGACAATGATGATGATGATGATGATGCTCGAGGTGATCTTCAGTCCTAAGTGCTTGTGACAGTTGGCAAGCCTTGGCACAGTTCCTGGCACACCACAGGATGTGTGTGTGTGTGTGTGTGTGTGTGAGTGTGTGTGTGTGTGTGTGTGTGTGTGTGTAGCCGTTAATGCCAGCCGTGTGTTATAGTGTACTTACCTACCTGGTCCTCTAACCATTGCCGTCTGCTGTCTCCAGTTTATACCCTTCCCGTCCTGTCCTGCTCCCCCTAGAGCCTCAAATTGATTTGAATTGAATGTGAACAAATGTCTGCCGTCTTGGTGGCAACGCCGCGCCAGAAGGTCCTAAATGCCTGCCTCCTCGTTTGGATATTTACACACCGTTTTAATTCTTTCTTCTCAAAGCATATGTCCCGTTATGGTAGAAACGTTTTTTATTTATTTTTTACATTTGCTTCTCAGCCAAACAGAAGACATGTAACTATTTAAGCTACTTTGGGAAACTGTTCGCTGAAATCCAACACGTCCGATACCGCGTCTTGGTCAGAGGCCCTGACAGGTCCAAGGTGCTCTTGGACCTGTCAGGGCCGCTTCATTGGGGAATCCCACTGCTCTTCTTGCCGAGTCCCGGCCTGTGCAGCACGCAAGCACAAAGATTGATCAGGTGTCCGCACTTGCCGAAGTACTAGTAACCCGATTGGTTCAGGTTCCTATGCCCTGACCAATGAGCCTGTCCTGACCCTAACTACTTGAGGTCTATGCCCAACCTTAACCAATCGTCTCCGCCTCAACCAGCTAAGCGGGGCGGGTCTTGCCAAGAAGACTATAGTGGGATTCAGAATTATGCGTCAGGGACCGGGTGTCGGTTTCCAAGCATCGCATACGTTTTCTAAATAAACGTAACATGTTCACAGGACCGGTAGAGTTTCCACTCATCACATGTCAACGGCGACTTTTCAAAATAAAATTCCAACGTACACTGCCGGTCAAAAGCTTGATCCACTACAGCCTTGTTCTCTCGGCCACCACAGGATGGCTGAGAGGACCGCTCTGTATTTGTTTGTATTTGTCTTGCTTTTAGGATGTATAAAGTCCTCTTCACAAATATATATATATATATATATATATATATATATATTTCTTTTGGTATGAAACGATTTGTAAAAAAAGATGTTTTATACATGGAGAACAAAACGGTTCGACCAGACTGACAATTGAAACAATGCATGTAAAAAGATGGAATATTAACAGGTGTGTTAATATTAACAGCTATTCTTAAAACATCACAATAGAAATAGAAGGTTAGTAACGGGTTAGCAGTATTGGAATTGGATCAAATGAATATCAGATTGACAAAATATGGACAAACAAATCACAGTGTGAAACTATTCAATCGACTGCAGAGGGCCCAAAATATTTAGAGCCCAAATGCAGTGTTGTGTTTCAAGAATGAGCTCGGCTTATTTCCGCAAATTAAAAAACAAAGGGGGAAAATAGCTGCAACAGTATTCTCCCTTTGCATGTAACACTGTGGGGGACTTCAAGTTCTTCTTCTTCTTTTGGGGTTCGATTGAAGCTCAGGGCCGCTGGGTTGAGAGCGAGCGTGCTCGCTATTTATGTTAAATGTGCCCTTTCACACAAACCTATGCTGGTAGAACACAATAGTTTATAAAAGGCAATAATTAGAAGTGTTTGGCAGATAATTAGAGAGGTTTGGCAGACAGCAATGTGTCCCACTTCGAGCAGTGGGATGCCGCTTGGCAAATGATTGTTGAAAGCAGAAAGCTGTTGTTCTATTAATTAAACTTCACCTGTTATTCATGTTTAATCTGGTATAATCAGACTGAAAGAGAAATATTCTAGATATTGGGTCACACTCATATAAACCTCTCTCGAAATCACACGGAAAAATGTTCTTCTAAATTACAACAAACAAATGTATTTCAGCTCATTTATCTCAATAACGTGCTTATTTTTCCACCACAGATCTGGTTCTATACCAATGACATCTTTGAGAATGCGGGTATCCCAGCACCAGAGATCCCGTACACCACAGCAGGAACAGGAATTATAGAGATCGTCGCTGGACTCATCGGGGTAAAAAAATAGAGGTTTTGATGTCTTTTTAATATGTTTTAAGATGAGATAAGATGGATATCAATCTCATGACTGTGTTGCAGTACTGGAGTCAGTATGTGGTTAGCCTAGCTTAGCATATAGACTGGAAGCAGGTGGAAACAGCAGGACTGCCTCGGTCCAAAGTTCTTAAATACAGTTAACACATGAGCTCACTGATGAACACATGGCAAACAACCTAATACTGACCTCCTTAAGCAAATAAGACCAATAACAAGAATATCGATGATTTATTGTCATCAAGTTCTTTTCCGGCGACATCAGGCGAAAAGATGTACAGCTTTCAGTTCGCCAAGCCTACGTTTACATTTTTAAAGGCAAAGTTCCGAGTCGAGGGTTAGCCCGTTAAGAGGGAGCAGGAGGACATTCTGCTTTCGAGAATGACATTTTTTTATGGCTGTTATGGCTCATGCTGTAATGGCTCATGTCAAAGGAGTCAATTATGATTCCACGGGTCTAAGCAACAGTCAGAGCAAGTGATGTACTTTATAATAAAGAAAAAGATGATTTTTGGTGGGCAGGTCCAACAAACAGGACTTTCAACTGTGACGGCCGGTGAAGACCTTGTGCTTTTATGGCTTTTATGGCTTTTGTTTTCTTGTATAAACCAAACTGTTTGTGACAGTTTTCCTAAACCTGTCAAAAACAAGATTGCATTTCGGGACTATTTCCCAAACTGCCACCAGACTGTGTTGTTCCTGCAGATACATTCATGTCCTGTATGTTCTTGCATCTGTATTCACAATGTCTCCTCCTGCAGTGTTTCTCCATAGAGAGGCTGGGCAGGAGGCCTCTGATGATCGGGGGTTTTACCATGATGGGCATCTGCAGTGCTGGAATCACAGTGGCCCTCATTTTACAGGTGTGTGTGTGTGTGTGTGTGTGTGTGTGTGTTTAAAACTCAGACTCGCCTGAGAGAATAGAAATGAAAGTAGACAATCTTTGTTCTCGCGTCTCCTTCTCCATGCAATATTTCTTCCATCATGCGTGATATGTTTAAAGGAATACATCCGTCCCAAAATGAACAATTTTATATAATTACTCTTCTTGAGGAAAAACATGTTCTCGCCTGACGGGAGGATCACAAAACGGAGAAAGGGTCACGTTCAGCGACAGCAAAACTATAGCGAAACACACATTGACAGACTCACACACATCCTGCAGCATAATCCAAGTCCCATTATCCAGGAGAACGCTCACCACTTTTCAAGGACATGCATTTTTCACTAAAATCGTATTTAAAACACTTTCGCCTTAAAAGTCTCACAGTTGTTTCCGAAAGAAGGATGTTCTGATATTTATTTTGTATTCGTTCATTGTGGATGCTTATGAGAGAAACTAAGTATATTTGCTAAATTCAAGGTAACACTCGACGATTAAGAGATAAACAAGTGATCCGTTTTGAGGGTGAAGTATTCCTTTAAGCCTCTGCAGTACATTGTGCATGACTCCTGTTCCTGAAATGTTTGGATTATTTTTGTCATATGAAGCTGTGGGACCACATTTCTTTCCCTTCATTGCATGTTATCTTTCCCTTGGCCTACATATGAAAAACTCTGTATGGTGACCCAGTCGCATCTTCTTGCTGCAGCACATTCACGCCAACCCTTCAATTCTGTTGGGGTGGAGTCGACTTTGGCCACGAGAGAAAATAACTCCAACGTCCTCCTCCTTCTCCCCCGCAGGCTCACTCGTCTTTCATGCGCTACGTGAGTGTCGGCTGCGTGGTCGGCATCATCGCCGGCTTCTGTATCGGCCCAGGCAAGTTTGAGCTCGAGGGTCTCAAACTCCAGCTGTGCACACGTACACGTGATAGCATACGGTTATGCACTGCTAATATCCTGCAATGCAGTAAACTTGACACCTTTAAACTGACCTGGCCGGGTTTGCATTAAGCTGTCCAGGGTAGAGTTATTGATGATATCACACAGGTGTCGGAGGAGCTATGAACATATTCCAGACAAGTACAGTTGTGCACAGTGGGGGGGGGGGAAACATTCTGAAAAGCAGAACAAAAGTCAGTTAACAACTCTCTACTCCTTATGACTGCAAATATTATTTGGTCCATAAAATGTTCAAACTAGTCAAATGTAATTGTTTTGTCTGCCCAACGGTTCTCAGTTGTTTCAAATCACAAAGGATTTCTCTCTTGAGCGAGAGTGCCAGTTGACCCTAATTAGCGTGTAAAAACACCTGGCACATTAAAAAGGCACGAGGCTTTTAGGGCCGTGTGCACACGCGGACACTTGAAACGCACGGACGCAAATCTGGAACCAAAAGGCTGGAGCCCAGGACGCCAAAGGGTGTGAAAGAAATACAACAATAAACCTCCGTGGAGGTACTTCTGCAGGAAGTTGACGCCAAACGAGCGTTTTTATATATAGCAGCATCATTAGTGAAATAACACAAAGACTATATGCACGGGATGCTTTTACTGGTTAACTGTTAAAGGGATAAAGTGTTTATTTGAGATTTAAACAGGCTGCTTCATCATTCCAAAGCATTTGCTTTTTTTTTTCCACGAACAAACCTAAAACTTTTTAATTTGTGCTGTGTGCCAACTTCATTTAATAATAACCAGTAACATATAGACTGATATTTACATATCTGAACAAAAACCTCACAATTATTATTGTTATTTTAACACAGCAATTATTCAAATAGCCCTTGTGGTTGCTTGAATCCACTATTTTTTAGTTTGGTTATGCAATTTTCAAGTGGATGTTTTGTTGATGTTTTTCAGGCTAAAATAAATAGGTTTGTGTTTTTGAGGCTAAGAACAAATAAAAAAAATAAGAAATATGTATATCTTTAATTTAATATATATTTCTTTCTTTTTTTTAATCTTAAATAAATTACTTAAATGATCAGTTGTCAAAATAGATGAATGGCCAATGTCAATTGAGTAATTCATAAACGCTATCGTTTTGGCTCCAATGTGCTGTCTGGAATTTTTTAGATGTTATTCCAATTATTTCCTCCATGTTACTGGTGTGGAGACAGACATGTACGGAGAGATACCACAAAAGGGAAATGCAGAAATATCTCTATATTTATAAATTACACAGCTGATTGCAGCTGAGAATGGATGATTTAATTTCTTAAGGCGACCAAACAGCAGCTGGCATGTTTGCCTGCAGAGGTTCAGGTCGCTCTGTGTTGTTAGATGGCGCCCTCTGGAGGTCATACCCTGAACATCCTACAGGGGTTTCTAATGTGAAGAAAATGAGAGTATCCCACGCTACTCATCTTCATATTTACATACGCTTTCTCAAATCTGTAATGAGAACATTCATAAAAAGTGTTCCACAGCGTCCTACACTGAGTGATAAATATGCCTATTTATTACCGTAATTATTCATGCTGACTAATCCATGGCCTCCTGGAAAAGAGACAAATAATGCAGTTTTAATTGTAGAATATGATAATAAAATATGAGTAATATGCATTTTTGTTTATATATGACTTTCCTGTCCACACACTGGTCCTCGTCTTATCAGCTGGTTCAGTTCTCTAATGATGAATGAACATGAATTATATTTTCCATACACAGCCACTTCTGGGTATAACTGTTCGCTTACATATTCTATTAGGACATTCATCTGCACTATAAAAACAAGGTACTTAATTTGTGAAGACAACATGCTGTTAACAAAGTATATGCAGACCATAGTTTTATTCATGCACTCATCCATTTTGGGATTTTGAACTATTCTTTTTCTGTCAGACTAGTGGAAAGAAAACACACATAGCATTTTTTTATGACTACCATTTCTTTTTGCGCCTGTAGATTTCTAGAAAATTCACCAGAAACTAACATTAGATAATGCTTCATTTGCATTTCCAAAATTCTCTCGTCAACAAAATGAAAACTGTAATTCTGAACCTGGATTTTTAAAATGTATTCATAATGCGTCGTTGGCACATCATTCAACTTGTTTGACATGTTATATAGAAATAAATGGAAACAAATTCTGGGATTGGAGGTTACACATTTATTAATGGAAGCCTGCGTAATGTGTCCGAATGCATAGTGAAAAACACGACCACGTTGCATTGTGGGACATGCAGGATCAAAGAGTCCCTCTGCTGAACATATTTTGACCGTTTTTTACATTTGTATTACAATTCTAAACCGTTAGCATGAACCGTTCAGTGAACTCATTCAACAGAAGTGTGTGATTCGTATTGAAGGTTTCGTGTTTCGCTTTGTTCCAGCGGGAGTTCCCTTCCTCATCACAGCAGAGCTTTTCAAACAGTCCCACCGGCCGGCGGCCTACATCGTCGGAGGATCGCTGAACTGGCTGTCTAACTTCACCGTGGGCTTCGTCTTCCCCTTTTTACAGGTGAAAGCTTTATGATGTGCTGCCCCGCCTGAGCTTTTCTCTTCCCTAGATGTTAATGTCAATGCTCTGGCTTTTTAATAACCACAAATTGAATGTGATCCGAAACCTGGAAATCTCACCTTAAAGCTCTAGAAACTGGGTGTCCACTTTTGTAATGTTCCCCTTTTGGGGCGGCTGTAGCTCATAGATGAAACTCCCAGTCAATGGATAAAGTATAGTGGTATAGTGGTATATTGTCGTCCCGCAACCACAAGGTAGGCGGTTCGATCCCCGCTCTCCTCATAGATTGCATGTCAAAGTGTCCTTGAGCAAGACACTCCCCGGGTTCTTCACTGCAGCCCACTGCTCCTTGATAACTAAGAATAGGTCAAAGCAGAGAAGAATTTCCCCATGGGGGATCATTAAAGATTACAATATTCTTATTATTAATAACCTTGAGAACAAGTCTCCGCTGTGTGGCTCTTTCTCCCACAGAGCAGAGTGATAACACAGCAGCTTGTAAGATCAAACTGTATTACAAACAGCAAGTCTGAATACAATTGTAAAACTGTGGTCACTAATGTTATTGTATTTGTAGTGATGTGGCAATAAGCAAATTTAGCTCCAGAAAGTTGTTGCCGAACCAAATAAGAGAACAGTGATAACAAAGAATGCATGCTACTCTTTCTTTCCTGCCCGGCAAAAACAGAAGTCATAAGTGAGCCAACGTAGTATTGTCCTTGTCTTGCTGAGTCCCACATGGTTCCACCTTGATCAACAGCATTTTGTAGAGACAGGAAATGGTTGGGCGATCACATATATTCTCACTCCCAACTTGTCAAAGACCGACTCTTGGGCGTTGTAGAGCGTCTCGGTCCGCGGTTAGTTGTGTCAGGGACGGCGTGTCCGTTAATGCTCGTTACATGGTGAGCGTCTCACGTGAGTCACGTTACCATTGACACTAACGTCAACGTGAAAAAACATTTTCTCTGCGTTTCGCATAGGACACAAACGTCTCCTGGATGACGAGTCCTGTGTTCATTCGTCCTCGGCGGACTTTGTCTCTCTGACCATCGTTCAATGACGGTTGACATTGCCGTTAGTAGAAACCGCGGTCCATCTTTAGACTGGGTTGGTAGATCAGGACGGCCATGATGGATCGGGTGGATCCCAAGTTATGATCATGCAGCGTTCACTTCCTATGGAAAGGACGATATACCACAATACGTTATCTATTGACTGGGAGTTTCATCATCTTGAACAACAAAGTACGGTGGATGCGATGTGTGGTATGTGCTTGATTTCCAGGCCCTTCTGTATTATGACTCTTCAAGACAGATATATGAGGCTTTCAGAAAGACTTAGACATTGATTGTTTCCAACCATGTGCTGCATTATGCCGGTCCAGCCTCTATTGACCCAAGAAAAGCATGTATTCTTGACCCTTCCCTTCAAAAAAATTACAAATAACAATTTTCCCTGTGAATCAATCACTTGTTTCATTTCATTTTTCTGTCCTCATCTCTCAATCTTTCCAACAATCCTCCATCTATCTGCCACATCTAACCATCAGATGTCAGCGGGGTCTTACTGCTACTTGGTGTTTGGCAGCATTTGTTTTTCCGTGGCCATCTACGTCTATCTGGTGATCCCAGAGACCAAGAACAAGACCTTCATGGAGATCAGCCAGATGTTCTCTAAGAAGGAGGCAGTTGTAGAGACCCACAGCCTGATGCACGGGGACCAGCTGAAACTGAAGAAGATGAACGGCTATGGTGGGTTGGAACCTGCTTCACTGGAGTTCGACAGCTCTTCGTCCGTCCCTTAGTCGAGCTTCAGGTTCTCAATGTGACTATAAAACCATTTACAACTTCTTCACCATTGTACGGTTTTGATATGCAGATATGAACTAAACAACACCTCACCTGGACTCAGTGGGCTCTGGTTGGGTGTGCTGCATATACAACACATAATAGTATAAATTTGCAATTTCTTCAATCAATTAAAAGTTTGAGTCGGTTCGAGCCATTGGGTCTTATTTTCATGGCCGTCCATTGTTAGCTAATGGCTGGGATCTGTGACCAAGGTGGCATCACTGGAAATAATTCTGACAGGACAACAAACACAAGCAGTCAGACATGTTAGAAACAAACCTCCAGGTTAAGCATTCTGGCGGAAAATCTGTTGCAGTTTATAAACTTATTTCCGACATAAACTGGGTGTACTTTCTGTAGTTTAGCACAGTTTTCCCCTGTTCAATAAGGGATTATTAGCAACGTTTCAGGTACTCTCACTCATCTGCTAGGTTGGCTTCCAAATAAAGTGGCTAAGATAATTAGAATAATAAGTTTGTTTGTTTGTGGAACTTTAATGTATCAATGTCAAACCGTTTTTCCCAGAAAAACTACTTATTTGTGCGAGTATTATAGTCACAGTTTTAAACACGTGGTTAATGTTTTGAATTGAAAAAAAAACGCATCAAAACAACTTTGTTAGGTTGAATAAGAAACATGATGGTTTGGCTTTAAATGGCTGTATATCATAACTCAGCAGAGCTTCAATTGTACAAAAGACAAACAAACAATAAATAAATGTAAGGATATAAACTAAGGATAGATTTCACAAAGTTTTTAGAGCTGGTGAACCATTTAAAAATATTTTTTTGAATCTTTTGTATATTGCAGTAAAAAGTCTTTGATGTGAAACCCCAATATGTTTGCATGTATTGACTATGTCATCTTTTTTTATTTTAAGGTTATATCACTTTTTCTTGTTATTTTCACGAAAAGCATCAGAGTACAGTAAAATGTGCTAAAATACTTATTGTAAACATTACTGTTTGTTTAAATACATGGAGAGTTTTTTAATTGTTTAAAGATAAAAAACATGAATTAAATTAAATTGTAATATTGTGTCTTTGTGTGTTAACAACTGGTGTAGCAATCTACATCGGTGTCATATCCAGCTCTGGGTAATATGTGCAGTTGTGAAAAAACTATGAACTCAAAAATGTCCTCACATTGAAGGTCCTAAACTCTGGTCCTCAAAAAGATAGATGTACAGGTACACATGCGCACACACAAACCGAGTTGACCCTCATTGCCCAATACCAAACCTAACTCACTCCTGACCCTTAGTGGTCAGAAAGGGAATTGCCCTAATAGTCCAGTTTAACAAAGAGCCACTTGCACAGCTTGTAGTTGAATAGTGTTAGATAGATAGTGGGGAATTGTGGGATACGCTGAACACACTCAATTGACAACTGTGTGTAATTCAGAACCATGTGTTTCATCAACATATACTACCATGTTGCCTCCTCTCTCTCTCTCTCTCTGTTACTCACACGCCACCCCACACATCCCAGCATTGGTGTGTGTGTGTGTGTGTGTGTGTGTGTGTGTGTGTGTGTGTGTGTGTGTGTGTGTGTGTGTGTGTGTTGCCTGTGGCTGTCAGTGGTGCTGGTGGCATTGCAGCAGGGAGGCACAGGACACTGACTAATGTCTGTTATCCTGGAACAAGGCCGGTGACACAGTGGTGACAATGTCACTGGATAATAGATACAATTACATTCAATTCAATTCAGTTTATTTTGTATAGCCCAATATCACAAATTACAAATTAGCCTTAAAAGGCTTTTTTTTCAATCTGTACACATACAACATCCCTGACCTTTGACCTCACATCGAATCAGGAAAAACTCCCCAAAAATAACCTTTCACATGGAAAAAAGGGAAGAAACCTTCCGGAGAGCAACAGAGGAGGATCCCTCTCCCCGGATGGACAGAAGCAATAGATGTCATGTGTACAGAATGAACAGAGTTACATAAACACATTACATGAATATGACAATGTATGCATGGACCTCCACAATCCATGAAACAGAAGGAGGTAGATGTACACGTTGTAAATCATCTCAGGTGATGCCAGTCCATCAAAGAGTTGAGTCAGATGTTATTTCACATGGCGTTCTCCAAAAAGAGAACAGTGGACACTCGAGACCAAAGCCTTTAAATATGAATGGACAGACTCTTATATGTTCATGTCTTCTCAAAGGAAATTCAAAACCACTTTCTCATGTGTTCAGAGACGGTGGCGATTATTAAATGCTGAAATGTGAAGCGCCAGAGAAAGCACAACTCTTTTGAGAAAAGGTACTGACACACAAAAGGCACAGACAAATAAACCTAAGAGCTCAATACGATCAGAACCATAATACAGTAATTCAATATCCAACCATGAGGTGCATAGAGCTGAAACAAGTGGTTTTAATAACCACAGATAAAGAATATAATATTGTGGCTTTTTTGGGTGACATCACTTCACACCTGAATTAACTCAATTTAAAGCTGCAGGACAATTCAGTTTAGTTTATGAAACAAAAAAAATGTAGTACTTTATTTAAAATTCACATAAAAAAAGAAGCTTTCTGTTATGTATTTTATTTTATTATCCAGTGCTTATTTAACTTGAAATAAGAGATCATTTATTTATTATGTCTACATTTGGTCTATTATGTCAATTTGAAATCTGATAATAAATATTGTTCAATTGAACCTTCTATAATTGAAATGACACTCAGTTGTTGACTACTTACGGACGTTAATACAACTGTTAGCCTACTTCAATCTATATCGGACTAAATCCAGTTAGACATTAATATCATTATTATAATAAATGCCAGTGAGACATTATTGTGATCGGACCTTTGCATGAGGAAATTCCCTCTCATTGGACTTCGTTGAATTTTATTTGAATACCTCTGTAGACCTTGTTAATCCATTAAAGCACCCAGCAGAGCGGAGTTCGTGTGATGAGTTTTTCGTACTTATGTTACATGGTTTACACATTTATTTTAAGCACAACCATGATGTTTTACCTAAACATAAGCAAGTGGTTTAGTTACCTAAGCAACTCTTCTTTTGAATGTACTGTACTGCGACCTCAGTAAAGCGCCATAGTTTGACCCGCTCGGCTTCCCAGTGTGTCAGAAAGTGCCGACCAAGCGGGTTTGCGTCGGTCTGGATTCCCCCAATCCGCCCCCCATTCCAGTCGGTAGCCCTAATGCACCAAAACCTTGTTTGCCAGGAGTTCAACGGCATATGTGTCGGATCTCCTTGCACAACCTCTCTTCACAAACCAACTTGGCATCATCATATTCTTCTTCTTCTTCCTCTTCTTCCTCCTCCTCTTGGTAAACCAACTGACGGTAGAGGTGCGTACGCCGCCGAGTGGACTGGAGTGTGGAACTGTTGGCGCACCTGCTATGTGTACAGTGTGTGTGTGTACAGCAGATCTGGGCAGACGACGACATTCATCCTAACGGAAAGTATGATTTGACCTCGTAGAAAAAAATAAATAACAGATACATGTGGAAAGTTGGAAGGCAGAGTAAAATGGCACGCTATCCAGCTGGCTTCACTCGTCCTTCTACCTGAGCACAGATTGCCTTTAATCTCTAAAACAAGGACATCTCTCCTCCCTGTTCTGGATTTCCACCCTCCCTTTTTGTCTCATAACTCACTCCTCAAGCTACAAACAAGTGTGTCTGCCTGCCCGCCCCCCCCCCCCCCCCCCCCCCCCCAACCACCACCCCACCCCACCCCACCTCTTTCCTCCGTCTCTCAGATCTGTTGGTGGCGGCCGTGTAAATGTTCTGGCAGCTAGCCGATGAATGTGGCACTTCTCTGCTACAGGCTGCCAGTGTTTTGTTACGACGGGGGCCGGCCCGTTCTTTATGCTTTAGCACCGCGCTGCCACACAGACAGACATATGTCTGCCTCACTCCAGCACTTCCTTCTGCATGTTTGCCTTCATAAGACTGGACCTGCTCATACACACTGCAGCGGCGGAGCAATGAAGGGAACTTTAAAGCTAATGTTATATAACAGGGTGGAGCCACCAAGGGGCCCTAAAAGAGGGTCGTAACATAACCCTGAGAAGTGGCGAGATGATACAAGGCTTTTTTTTTCACACCTTTCTCAAAATTGTACAACAAGCCAAAATAGGAACCGTAGACTGAATGTAGGTCTACAGGAAACCAACTAGATGGAGGGGTTTACTGAACCAGTCTCAATGGAAACGGATGCCTCTATATGACTTAAATATATAGATGCCTCTATATGACTTAGATATATAGATGTCTCTATATGACTTAGATATATAGATGCCTCTATATGACTTAGATATATAGATGTCTCTATATGACTTAGATATATAGATGTCTCTATATGACTTAGATATATAGGATGCCTCTATATGACTTAGATATATAGATGTCTCTATATGACTTAGATATATAGATGTCTCTATATGACTTAGATATATAGATGTCTCTATATGACTTAGATATATAGATGTCTCTATATGACTTAGATATATAGATGCCTCTATATGACTTAGATATATAGATGTCTCTATATGACTTAGATATATAGATGTCTCTATATGACTTAGATATATAGATGCCTCTATATGACTTAGATATATAGATGTCTCTATATGACTTAGATATATAGATGTCTCTATATGACTTAGATATATAGATGTCTCTATATGACTTAGATATATAGATGTCTCTATATGACTTAGATATATAGATGCCTCTATATGACTTAGATATATAGATGTCTCTATATGACTTAGATATATAGATGTCTCTATATGACTTAGATATATAGATGCCTCTATATGACTTAGATATATAGATGTCTCTATATGACTTAGATATATAGATGCCTCTATATGACTTAGATATATAGATGCCTCTATATGACTTACATATATAGATGCCCTCTATATGACTTAGATATATAGATGCCTCTATATGACTTAGATATATAGATGCCTCTATATGACTTAGATATATAGATGCCTCTATATGACTTAGATATATAGATGTCTCTATATGACTTAGATATATAGATGCCTCTATATGACTTAGATATATAGATGCCTCTATAGGTTAGCGAGACCCTCAGCAAGACGATTGGTTTTTTCTACGTAGTCATTGACCGAAGAACAAGAAAAAGCTAAACGACTGCTCAAAAACTCGTTTCACAACTGATCTCGCTGCTTTATGTTCAAGTCACTTTTATTTACAAAGCCCGATATAAAATATTTGCCTGGACACCTTTGGCCCAGAAAACCTTGAACAGGGAATAATGGAAGAAAACAACCGACATTGCCGTAGAGATTGTGTGTACAAAATACCAATGTAATAAGATTAAAGTATAGACAATCTGAACAAGAGTGATGCACAGAGTAATACGTTTTGTCCGATCATTGTTGGTCTGCGTCTTGAGGAATGAATGTTGATGATGGGAGAAATACTGCAGGAATGGTTTCAGATACTGTATTTTACAATTCTGGAAAGCCGTGACAGCAGCAGCTACTTTAACTATGGCCAGGATGACCGCGAGGTAAGCGATAGAAACACGGCGTTCACGCTACAATTTGATTGGCCAACGCACATGAAGGTAAAAGCCAGTTGTTTGTTTTTTTTCTCTGCGTCAATAGACTGGCTCCATTCAAATGAACAGAAGGGCTGAACGTTGCCATAAGGACCCAAAACTCCATTAGGTGGTTTAGCAGCTGCATCAATAGTAGGGGACGTCTATGACTACCTCAAATATTAAACACAGAATTACTAAAGCCGTCCCATTTTATTGAGTTTCCTTAATCAACAAATAAATAAACAGTTACAGGATCACAGAAATAGCCTTCATGGATATTATATGTCACTAACAGACATGTTTGAAACCCTTGTCAACATGTTTTTACAGGATTGTTTCCCCAAAAGTATTACTGCCCTGTTTTGTGTGGCTGCCAACGGGAATGTATGAAGTAGTTATTGAAATGCTGCCCTCTGTCAGACGCCGACGTTATATGTACTAAACAGCAAAGAAACTAGTAGAGGTCTCACATAATGTCCCTGGTGGGGTAAGAGGTGGACTGGCTGTTGTCCCCATTATCATGGGGCGGGTTGTGGGTGGTGGGTGTGGTGTGTGTGGGGGGGGGGGGGGGGGGGGGGGGGGTGGGGGGGGGGGGGGGGGGGGGGGGGGGGGGGGGGGGGGGGGGGGGGGGGGGGGGGGTCCTGGGCCTGTTTTAAATGTAAATCACCATTGCCGTGCCCCAGGGGCCACAGACACGGCCACAGATGCCGGTATGCTAACAGCGCCCGGCCAATAAGCATCCGAGGCCGCTCCCAGAGCTGAGGCTGGTTTCTGCCGACCGCTCCGCTCCTCACATATTTATTCTCCCACATCATTAAGAGCCAGTCACATGTTGATTCGGCCTTTCAGTCCTCAATGTGTTAGGGGGCGTTTTTTCCACCTGTTGGCTTTGATGTGGAGAAGCAGTGTGCGTGTGGTGTTAAGTGGAAATTAAAGGCTATTGGCCTGCGGGTCAAAGGTTAATGATTAACCATTTGATAGTATCCTAACTAAACTGATATGCATTCAAGGACATTCTTTTTTATAAATAATCTTGCTGTAGATGTTTGGATTTTTACAGCAGCAAAGGCTATGAACATTCCCAAACTGGGATTTTACCAAGAATCCCTTTGACAAGTTTTTTTTTTGGGACTGACGAGAGGATAAATACGACCAAAGTGCACATCAGCATATGCATTGGACATTCCATTTGTCATTTACCAGACGTTTCACTACATAAAAGATGAAATTATTTGAAGACACGTCCCTGATGTCTGGTGATATTTTAAGTTTAGTCACCAGATCTCATGTGAGGATCCAAACCAACAGTGAATGTATCTACCGAACAAATATAGTGTGTGTGACACAGCCAGATGTATCTTCTCAGTTAGAAACATATCAATGAGCCACACTGTATGTATTTATATGAACTTGATCCCACGTGCACCGCCGTGACTGCCCCGACCAATGCACTACGTCCTCTTGTTTGAGTAACGGTAGTTAACAAACTACACTGACCAGCTGTTAGGAAATGACTGAGCTCTTTAAAAATGAAACTACTGTATATATGTGTGAGCTGCTTTAGTTTTTTTTTAAAAGATTTGTACTGTCAGTAGGAACCAATGGGCTTGGAGTTGAGAAGTAGACAGAAGGTATTGAAAGAATGATCGACACACGAACTGTTGACTTGTTATTGTAAGTAGACAGTAGATGATTAAGTTTAGTTAGTCCACTGGACTGCACTTGACAGAAAACGCCACTAGAGGACACTACTGATGTTTTGAAACCTGCCTCGTGACCCAGAAGACAACAGCAGGTGGAAGTGGGACACAATGTGGTAAAAAAAACAGTTCACTCAGACTTGTGGGCCCGAACCAGACCCTCCGACTGGCCCCGGGGCTCCCGTGCAGCTTCCCTCTATTTGATTTCAAAACACTGCTCTGCGGGGTCACAAAAACATCACCCCGGCCCTCCTCCAATTCACTGCCCTTTCACTGGCAAACGTGGCACGGACATGTCATCACTCCGTTCATTTACGACTCTACCAAAACCCCGGAAAACAGCAAATCGCCAATACGCGGGTCAATACG
The DNA here is from genome assembly GCF_009769545.1 of Cyclopterus lumpus. Lineage (NCBI taxonomy): Eukaryota > Metazoa > Chordata > Actinopteri > Perciformes > Cyclopteridae > Cyclopterus > Cyclopterus lumpus. The sequence continues at coordinate 21,207,265 of NC_046980.1, read as the reverse complement.
CATGGTGGCCCCTCAGTGTCTGTGACCTGATGGGGCCCGAGCCCTTCCATTGTGCGAAAGGGAGTTTACCTTGAAAACTCTTATTTGAAGTCATTGTAACTGGCAGAGGTCATTGTGTTATAGGCCCTCATCTCGACAAGTAGCGACAGTTCGCAACTTACCTGTAACGGCGCTCAAAAGGGAGACCAGAGTGTCTGCCTCTACGAATAACAATACAACTGTTTCCCAGTTGTGGGACCTCTGTGCTTGGTCCCTGGGATCCCACAGTGGGTCTATTGGGCCCCGTGAAGCCTCTTTACGGTCACTAATACACAAAACACAACAATAGCAGCCCATTCCAGATGCCACCATGATTGGCTGAGCTGTGACTTGAGCCCGGCTGTAAAAATACCATCAGCTCTTTGGGGTGTTGGAGAGCTGAATGGCAGTTTTGATTGGGGTGTTAATAGCGGTTAGGTTACTTGAAGTGCATGTTTGAGCTAATTGTCCAGAATGGACTAAGCTGTGCTTTGTTGATTAGATGGCTGCGACTTTCTGAGTGGTCGGGATTAACATGTGTGTTTATTGTCGCACCACTAAAACCAGCTACTAGCCCACAGAGTTCACAGTTGTTGTTGTTGTTGTTCACTTCTTTTGGAAAACTGGCGGCATGATGACGACACGATAACATTGCAGAGCTTTCAAGTCCAGCTCCCACAATCAAAAGAGATTCTTTGATGGTGAGTCGAAAAGAAAGCAAAAACTTTTTATTAAAAAGTTTTTTTTGTGGAGATCCTCCTCGTACATGGCATCCAGATTCAACCCTGTCTCTGACACAGAATAAAGTATTCTCTTAAGAAGGCCTTTAGTGTCTCTCACAGTAATGTGGATGCAGTTTTGTCTCAAGAATATATTGAGTTAAACCACCAACTTCTATGTTCCTGAGGTGTGTTTGGTGCCATTTATGTTTATGTTGTAGGTTTCACAAGAGACTTCCCTTATAGGCTGTATCAGGCCGTATTACAAACCGAACCACCGGCTCTAGAGCGGGCCATCGTAGTTCTCCGACATACTCAGAAAGGGTTGGCGGTGGCCGGAGGGGTTTTCAGTAGGTTGCAATATGCAGCCTCACCACAAGATGTCATTAAATCGTACACGCAGCTCCTTTAAAGCTAGAAAGTTGGCATGGGAACATGGTGAAGGTTTGTGGATACCAATGAATCATTTGTCTACAAGGCTTTGTTGCTGACACTCAAGAATCGGCCTCTGTGCTCCTCAAGACGCAGACAAAAGATGTATCAATGTTCTCCCCTGACAGGTGACTCAGTAAACCAGAATGTATCACAGACGCAAAGACGTGCAGATCTTACTGGAAACTTGGAAACCTCCTGTGGTGAAAGAGGTATTACGATCCCTTGCTGCAGAATAGATAATGATAGCACACTGAAAAGACTCAACTACTAGTCAAATCCCTGCATTCGAAACCATGCCTAAGGAAAAGTATAAGTGGAAGTATTCAACAGTGCAGTACAATTGTCAAGACAATTTAAGTACTCCCTTACTGGAAACCATTAGTACAACATCTAAGTGAAATAGATGTGGTCCAATCAAGTTTTCTGCAGCACGTCATGGTAGCTTAACTACTAACACACCATCAATGAATGACTAGTATCTATTCTATTCAATAAGGCCACATTACTACAATATGTTTTCTAAACACAATTTCAGCGGTCAAATATGAACTCTTGTGCATGAATGATGTTTCCCAGAAGCATTTGCTCTGTACAGGAGCTCAGCTACGGGGATACTGCTTAGGTGGGACAGGGCTTGGCTTTGGGGAGCTGCGAGAAGGTCAGAAGGTGGAGCTCGGTCCACGAGGGGAGGCCAGCACACTGAACATCTGTAACCTGTGATTTCAGCACATTCTGGACCGGCCCCGGAAGATGCGTGAGGTTGACCTATGGTCGACTTTTTACTTTTTAACACCTGTGCTGCACTCCCATCCAACTTACATTACGTAGCCTGCCTAACCGAGCCGAGTGTCTCCAGAACGCATCTGACGCGGCGACCTCCTGATGTGTGAAAGGGAAACTGATGCTCTGGGTCCCGAGTTCATGTGAATAGTAGTTCATGTTCAGCAAATGAGGAAAGCAAAGTGCTCAATGTCCATCAAATTAAAGAAAAAAGGGTATAGCCAAATGACAAAACACACAAAGAGAGGCTAACCCCCCAACCGATTCCTCCAACAACACAGTGTAGCACTGTCATCCAGCAGACTGACTGAGTTTGCATCCACCTGCAGACATCTTGTGTATTCACAGCTGATATGATGTCTCAGTCAAAGACTTGCAAGTCTTGGCAGCAATTAACAAAAGCACAGAGGTGTTGAGAGCAGACATGCAGCTCTTTCATCAATGCAGGCTTTTTTTTCATGGTAATGTAGGAAGAAACTACGCTCCTTCCAATCAATCTTAATCAATCTTTGGTTTCATTGTAAGATACTGGAGCAGGTTGGATAGAGGGACTACATATTTTATTTTTCAATGGGCTAAATAATCAAAGATAATATTAGTGTCTGAGATTAGATCTCAGGTAAGGTAAGTGGGGGAAAAAAAGCTCAAACTGTCGATGCAAATGTGGCATTCAAGAGACGTCGGACAGATACAAACAGTATAACACTAGATAAACTGTTCTAATGTCAATGTGGGATTTTATTTATTAAATGTAACTGCCAGCAATGAAGGCTTTGCATCGTTTTGAAGAGCAGGTGAAGCTGCACTCACTCAGTTGCTACTAACGATGGTCTGTATGGGAAAGACACACACTTGGAAAAAAAACATTAGCACATTAGTCTAGCTGACCTTTAATATTCAACGTAATTATAGGCCTAAACCATTGTTGGCCAGACTACAATGTACACTTCAGGTGACAGCTACATACATTGTTTGTTGAAGTTGTGATTGTTTGGCAGAGGTTTATCGTGTGCACCATGGAACACATCACATATGAGTAGGGTGCATATGCATTTGGAGTGGGTGGGGTACATATGAGTATGGTACATATGCATTTGGAGTGGGTGGGGTACATATGAGTAGGGTCCATATGCATTTAGAGTGAGTGGGATATATATGAGTAGGGTGCATATGCATCTGGAGTGAGTGGGGTACATATGAGTAGGGTGCATATGCATCTGGAGTGAGTAGGGTCCATATGCATTTGGAGTGAGTGGGGTCCATATGAGGGGGCTGCACGGTGTGTAGTGGCTAGCACTGTCCGCCTCACAGCAAGAGGGCCGCGGGTTCAATTCCCGGTCGGAGCGGTCCTTCTGTGTGGAGTTTGCATGTTCTCTCCCGTGGCAGCGTGGGTTCTCTCCGGGCTCTCCGGCTTCCTCCCACAGTCCCAAAGACATGCTGCAGGTTAATTGATCTCTAAATGTCCCATAGGTGTGAATGTGAGAGTGAATGGTTGTATGTCCCTACATGTGCCCTCGATGGACTGGGCGGCCTGTCCAGGGTGTCCCCTGCCTTCGCCCTATGTCAGCTGGGATAGGCTCCAGCACCCCCGCGACCCTAATGAGGATAAGCGGTATTGAAAATGGATGGATGGATGGATGGATGGGGTCCATATGCATTTGGAGTGAGTGGGGTGCATATCGGATGGAGTGAGTGGGGGTGCATATCGGATGGAGTGATTAGGGTGCATATGCATTTGGAGTGAGTGGGGTGCATATACATTTGGAGTGAGTGCATATGCATTTGGAGTGAGTGGGGTGCATATCCATTGCCACAGACAAAGGCCAATACCACAGAACACTTTTTGGCACCAGGATGAAGAGACTGAGGGGGGCGATTAACTAAATTAATTGATTTAACCATGCAATAGCCTCAGAATGGATAACAGCATGCACAATACAGTGAATTTTTTTTTATAATTGTGAATTATGTGTCAACTCAGCAGGGGATGGCATGCTCATGTCAGATTGTATAGCAGCAGTCACTGGGAGAGGCTGATGGTGACAGACATTGTTTGGCTCGTTTTAAGTCAAAGTTTTGTGGGAAAAAAACACATACACAATTGACCCTTTGCTAAGCCACGAAAGACCGACCAATCATAGCAGAGCATCGGCCCGGATTCAGATCTTCAGTGCAGTTAGTGACAGTGTGGGCTCCTCGGTAGCTCTGACAGCTTGACGGAGTAGCAGCAGGGTGCAGGGCTTTGAGAAGGGTCAATTCAGGCTATTATTCATAAAAAATATTATATCAGACTCCAAAAGTGACCCCCCCCCCCTGACAGTACGCACAGATGCACATTTAAAAAGAATGATTTACTTCACATTGAATGGTGAATGTATTCAATAGTGCAGCGTTGTGTCGCAGTTTCAGTTCCTCCACAACGACCACAGGAACTTACGTTTTAGAAGACGTCACATTCTCCATCGTTCACTGTGACAAAAAGAGAATATTCCTCTTCCCTTTTCTTGTCCACGTTCTGTTTCACCTGATCCAGCTCCATGCGTCCCAACCCGTGTTGTTCATTGTTGGAGAAGCGGAGACATCTCATCGCAATTTGTCCAAAATCACAGCATAGCCCTGATGTGATGAGGGGCCCGCCGCAGCGTATGACGATGACAGGGTGGACACGATGATTCACATTTCTTCATATATATTTTTATTGTTTCCAAGTCAAGTGCGATTTGTTTTCTTTTTACCCCTGAATTATAATGAACTGAATTATTGTTGAAATGCAATACATACTGTACATATCTGTGGTGCTTCAAATTCAGGAATTCCTTTTATGTTGACGACTGTGTTGTATTCATAATGCAATAAAGAGGCCCTTTACTGGTGTCCAATACAGTTTAAAAGCCTGAGCTACAAACTGGGTGTGTGGGGGGGGGGGGGGGGGGGGGGGGGGGGGGGGGGGGGGGGGGGGGGGGGGGGGGGGGGGGGGGGGGGGGGGGGGGGGGGGGGGGGGGGGGGGGGGGGGGGGGGCGGGGGGGGCGCGCTTTGAAATGCTCAGAGAGACGCCGGAGAATACCAGAAAAGGAGGTGAGTGGAGATGAGGGGGAGGAAGAGAGCCAGAAGGGACAGAGGAGGAGGGGACAGAGTCAACCCGGACACAGAGGGAGAAGAAGCTGTGGGTGGCTGGTGGTGGCTCCACAAACCTCAACACATGGCCACATACACACAACACACACACACACACAGACACAGAATCACACACACACACACACACACGACACACACACAGGCTACGAGTGTGTTTCTGACTCTACACAAACAAGTCAACATCAGCTGTTTCAGCTATGTATGCTATGCTCTGTGTCTCTCCCTCCCGCTCATTCACACACACACACACACACACACACACACACACCACACACACACACACACACTCTCTCTCTCTCTCTCTGACTCTCGTACACCCATTCATTCACAACTCACTGCGTCGACACACTCGGCAAATACAAAAGGAAGGAATTTCGCAAAGCGACAACTTACCGCTCGTAATACGACTTTCTTTTCTGTCTTGTTGATATTCTCGAACACATTTATTTTGGAATGCAACATTTGAAAAAATCTTTACTCAAGGTCCAGACGCTGGATTCCATATGGAGCATAACTCCGGGCCTTCCCTCACAGAGATGGTTCAGAAAGCAACGCGTTCTCACTCTCCCACTCTCTCCATCCGCTGGCGATACGCTTCCAGCCGAGACGCTCCAGGTGTCCCTGTGGTGTCCTTCGATCAGAGGGTCGGCGGTTCGATTCCCCGGCTCCGCTAACCCATGCCGATGTGTCCTTGGGCAAGATGCTTGTTGCTGAATGTTGAATTCTGTGAATTACTGATGTGCAGATGGAAGCTTAGCTCCTCCCATCAGGGTATGAATATTGGGTGAATGATGACGAAGTATTGTTACTGGTCTTTGAGTGGTCGGCGAGAAGACTAGAAAAGAGCCATACAAGTACAGGTTTACCATATACCCTGTCATGATTGTGTCTTTTCAAAATAAAAGGTCCGTGTTCGAAGTAACTGAAATAGTACCTTAGTTATGTGACAAATCTCAAGGTGAAATAGTCAAACAGAGCCGTCTCCTGATAAGGTCGTCTTGGTATTACTCTTATTATATGCAACTTTCACTAACGGCCTCTCCATATACTACGCCTCTCGCTCTGTGCTCATTATAATACGCTTCGCTTGCTCTGAGCGAATCCAAAAAAAACGTCCAAATTCACAAACAACCCCCCCGCCCCCAAAACGTACAATGCCGACATCTATTTTCCTGGCAACCAGCTAAATATCTCTTGGAGAGTTTTTATGATAATGATCTGATGTTTACAATATGATGGGTGGAAGTAAGTTTACAATTTTGGTCGTCCTATTTAAAACTCCAAAACTTAATTAAGGGCGGCATCTGAAAATGCTGAGTCATGTCTGAGTGCATAGGACTTCCAAAAAAATGTAGAATCCGTCCTTTGAAAACAAAATGTTTCGTGCAGCACGAGATATAAGAATCTTGTTCCAGAAATCCCAACGCGGGTTCGTCGATGGAACCCGAAAAAGCCCACTTTTGTCCCGGCAGGCGGCTGAAGTGTGTGCGTTAGCGGTGGATGCAGTGACTCCTCCTCATTAGGCATACAGCTCCAGCGAGCGGATGGATTGTTCCCCTCTGTTGGTCTCATCCTACAGGTGATTGATCTGTTAACAACTATTTCCCTTACAGACCTTTGATTGAGTGCTGCTTGTCTTTTGCCTGAAAGGACCGATGTGTGTCTGTGTGTGTGTGCGTGTGCGTGTGTGTGTGTGAGGCTGGAGGCCGGCCCGGAGCGGCCTCAGCTGGGTGTCTTTCAGCTCTCTATTTATGAGCTCTTCTTTACATATTCATTCCGCTACTGTTAAACAAAGGCCACACATTGCCTTTCTCCCTCCGTGACTGTAGTGCAGGGTGTGAGTGTTGGGCGACAGAGAAGAATGAGGAGGAAAGAGGGAAGACAAACAGACTTTTTTGGGGGTTACTTTCCTTCCATCATTCATTTTGTTGGCCGATATACAGTCAGAGGGTTTTGGATCCAGGATTCATGTCGGAGATGATATTTTGGAGCATCTGACCCGAACGATCAGACTTTTGAAGGCGGGTTGTCAGCTCGTCAGGTGGAGTTCCCGGCAGGTTTTTGGTTCAATGAGGATGTTGTTGAGAGATTTATTTCACAAGGCCAAATAAAAAACTGATTCATGCATTTGATTTGCAGAAAAGCGACGCGTGCAGTGGACATTCGCCGAGCTCCTCGGAGGACGTATAAACAACCTCAGTGACAGACAGACGGGGGCGGAGAGCGGACCATGACACTTACAGCTGAAGACAAGCGCGGCTCAAAAGAACACCAACCAGACACAAGCAGTTTATGAAATATAACGTGTGTGAATGTCGTGTGAATATGAGGTCAGTGGACAACGGAGACGAATTCTCCAATCGGGTGCCAATAAAAAACAACCGCAGAAGAAGATGGCGACGCAACGAGTCGAGGAAATTAAAAGAGCTGCAGGTCAATTTATGCTACGTAATTTATTATTTATGACACAGGGGGGAAATGCTTTTGCACCAACTGATTTATAGATTTCAAGATTCGGGTCTTGTATGGACGCTTGTAATCGTATCTGTTTGGTCTTTGTTGCCGTCTTTGCTTGTTAGCTGTCTTTGTCTTTCATTTATTATTCATATATTTATTGTGTTTTCTTTTTCTATATTTCTGATTGCATGCTCGAAACATTTCTTCACATGAAAATATAAATAAACACCTCCATAATAAACGTGTCCGTGGTTTGTAGAAACGTACAATGCCGACATTTTTTCCCTGGCAACAAGGCTGAATAAATCTCGGAGAGCTGTTATGATAAAGATCTGGTGATAACTATATGAAGGTGGAAAACAAATAAAGACAAATGAATGAATACCGAAAGATGGCATTTCTGTTTGTCTCATGTATTAATGGGAAGAGGGAAGCACCTTTTTGAATGTCTTCAGTAGAGCTAGCATGCTTCTTGTAGATCATCAGTATAAAAAAATGTTTGATTATTATTTCTTATTTTTTATTCCAGGAGTTTTCTTAGTTTTCACACTTCAGTTTAAACTGCAACGCCTCAAATCTGCGGCGCATGCTAACGAGTTTCAGGTAACACACTTTTTAACTCGAGGTCCACTTACCAGCTTCTTTTGGGAACTTTTGGCCATATTTCATGATTTTTCCGTTGCAAAGCAATTTCTTTAATATTTTCATCTCGTAGTATTCTTACCATCAGCTCTGGGACATTTGGTGTCTTTAATTCTATTCAGGCATAAAAACGGAACACAAATTTGTCGGGATTCTCAACTGGAACATAATTGGAGACTACGGAGCAATCGGCTGTGCCGATTCATCCATTACTCTCTCTTCACTCGCGGTATCGTGGGAGTCGCTCGCCCGATCTGATAAACGGTGAAATGATGCGTCACATTTACCTGTCACATCATGTCGTGTGTTTTGTTTCTGGAGTTTTTGTGAATCATATTTGTTATTTGCATCATTCTCCATGTTGGTTGTGTCATCCCATCCAGGTCCAAACTCATGGAGGTAGCGAGAGAGAGAGAGAGAGAGAGAGAGAGAAAAAGAGTTGACAGCTGTGAAGATAACAGGGCCCTGGTTGCCACGGTGAGGGGATTTGATTGGCGGCTGGGGCGGGGGGGTTGATGGATAAGGACCCCCCTGCTATTCCAGTGACAGCTCCTGTCAGAGGGCCAGCTCGTCTCACATCAGATGTATCAACTGGTACAGCCCGCTCCCACCCCCAACACACACTAAAACACACACTGAGGAGGCAGCCACAACATTCAGCTCACCCACCCCTGACCAGCCCATTCATTTCTGAGTGTTGATACTTTACCACCTCAACAGACGAATGTTTCGCTTTATCGTCAACTTATACAACGAATGTGCGTACACTGGACATCCACTGTAATCTTTAAACTGTGCTGAAAGTATCCTGAGCAATAAGAGTATAAATACAGCATAGAGACCTTCGTGGGAAACTAAAACTGTCCCATGAAAACAAAGACTATCGCGACGGTATTGGAGCCGTCTGCGAGGCAGGTGACCCATCATACCGAGGAGGACTATGTTACACATTCCTACATTTCTTTATTGATTGAACGATTCAGTGCTGAACAATGAATTTGAGAAATCAAACGTTTGCCATATTTCCTAGATGGCAAATGTGCTGATGATGCTGACTAACGTCCAAAAAAAAAAAAGGAGAATCAAATTTCCCCAAACGTCCAGCACACATTGGATTAGCTTTTAGATTCAGATAGGCCAGGTGTCAGACTGAGCTCCCTGGAGGCTATTTCAGGCTGCTGATAGGCACAGATGCGGCCGGAGGGTCCGACGATGTATTCTGGAGAGGTGAAGAGAGTTCACGGTCCAAATTAGAACGACTGGGCCGGGTGAGCACAGACTCAGTCCCACTTAAACTGAGTTCATACTCGTGTAGTGAAACCGCTGCGAGGCGAGCGTGCCTGAAAATGATGTAACCCCCGGCCAACGCGTGGGGCGTCGTCGTGGTGACACATCATAGTGGTTGCGGCGCTTGGTCGTCCACCTCTTCATTTTGTTGGCTGAATAACAAATGTGAGTTTGCAGATTTACAATCCGTCCTCGGCATTGTGGAGGTTGGTTTATGGCTGTTTTGTCGGTTATGTCTACGATCTATGGGCATGCATATGGGTATATGGGTATGCATATCTATGAGTTGCACTCGTTGTCTTTTTGTATTCTTTACGGTTCATCGTGTTTGGGGCTTCGGAGAATGATGCAGCGCAGAGAGTGGAGACGCCTCCGTCGATGCTCGGAGGTCGCGCGCCGTCTGCGGAGGTGCCAAGAGAAGTGCCAAGCCCGAGTATAAACAAAGCTTTAGATTTTAGCTTTCCTCGGACCTCAGGGTTCTATGCTATGACCTCAGGGTTCTATGCTATGACCTCAGGATTCTATGCTATGACCTCAGGGTTCTATGCTATGACCTCAGGATTCTATGCTATGACCTCAGGATTCTATGCTATGACCTCAGGATTCTATGCTATGACCTCAGGGTTCTATGCTATGACCTCAGGATTCTATGCTATGACCTCAGGATTCTATGCTATGACCTCAGGGTTCTATGCTATGACCTCAGGGTTCTATGCTATGACCTCAGGTTCTATGCTTTGACCTCAGGATTCTATGCTATGACCTCAGGGTTCTATGCTATGACCTCAGGGTTCTATGCTCTGATCTCAAGGTACTATGCTCTGATCTCAGGGTTCTATGCTATGATCTCAATGTGCTATGCTCTGATCTCAAGGTTCTATGATATCAGGGTTCTATGTTCTGACCTCAGGGTTCTCTGACCGCAGGGTTCTCTGATTTCAGGGTTCTATGCTCTGACCTCAGGGTTCTATGCTCTGATATCAGTGTTCTATGCTCTGATCTTACGGTTCTATGACCTGACCTCACGGTTCTCTGATCTCAGGGTCCTATGTTCTGATCTCAAAGTGTTATGCTCTAATCTCAAGGTTCTATACTCTGACCTCAGGGTTCTCTAATCTCAGGGTTCTATGCTCTGAACTCAAGGTTCTATGTTCTAATCTAAGGGATCTATTCTCTGACCTCAGGGTTTTCTGACCTCAGGGTTCTTTGTTCTCAGGGTTCTATGCTCTGACCTCAGGGTTCTATGTTCTGACCTCAAGGTTCTCTTTTTGAGCTACAGAGCATTCCTTAAATAAGATGCCAATTATCATATATTGAGTTCAAACAACAGTTTTAGTCCTATATGCTGACGTTTCCATGAACAAAGGACAGTAAAAAACCAACGGACACCTGCTATTTTCACCTCTCCATTAGCTACACCTGCTTATCCTGTTTGGAGAGTCGCGGGGGGGCCGGATCCCAGCTGACACTGGGCGTGAGGTGGGGTGCACCCCGGTCAGGTAGCTAGTCAATCACAGGACTGATACATTCACACCTACGGGCAACACTTAACCTAAGTAAGCTACATTAAACCTTCCTCACAAACACTTTGCTCCACTTACTCTTTGTTCTTCCAGAGCGGACCAATGCCCGCCTTCAATAACTCATTTAAAGAAAAAGAAACAAACATAATTTAATGAGGTTGAATTGCACAATAAGAATGCAACTTTGCTTTAGTCAAAATCTTATTTGCCCAATAGAAAATCCTTACAACATACAATTTCTGCAACTTAAAGTACTCTTCTTGAAACCCATATTTATAACATATGTTACACATATCCGGGGGACATTTTGTTGCTTATCCCATTCAAATATGTGTTTGGATTGCCTAGTGCCAACCACATCAATAAACGTGTCCCATAGCATGTCAATACCAACCTTCCACTGAGGGTTCCAAGCCCATATCTCCTGTGCTGTTGCTAGAATTGCACCAAATCTATGAAGGTCCACAACGATGCCATATAATTAGGTTAAATTGTCTCAATAGACTCTGGTTAAGACAAATAAACTATCCATCTTTCATATGAGCGTTCTCAGTCGCGTCCGTTAATGGCCGCTCTCCTCTAACGGACCTCGGCTCTTGGCGAGGTCCGTTAGAGGGGGGGGGAATGAGAATCTCCGTCAGCCAATCCATGGCCTCAATCGGTGTCCTGTGAGCTGAGCAGAGAGAAAGTTGTCCGATGTTTGTCGTGGACGATGATGTCCTGTTGCCTTCAGCTGAGTACCGGACGGTGTCCCGCGTCAAATCCCAACTCGATGTCCTGAGTCTTCTTATTTTTTAGTCCAGTTGTGCCATCCCCCCCCCCCCCCCCCCCTTGCTTTAAGTCAACAGAATCAATATTACAGTTCAACTTGTAAAGTGTTTTTTAGTTGACTAAATCTAACTGTACCTGAAAAGACTTTCCATAAACTTTCCCAAACAATTCAATTCAGTTTATTTCGTATAGCCCAATATCACAAATTATGAATTTACAATCTGTACACATACGACATCCCTGACCTTTGACCTCACATCGGATCAGGAAAAACTCCCAAGAAATAGAAAAAAAAAACTTTCACGGGGAAAAAAGGGAAGAAACCTTTTGAATGTTTTCAAATTGTAATGCATTGTAGTTGGAAATTGTAGCACTACTAACAACAAAATGAAATACTACCTTTCGACATATTGATTGCATTGAAGTGTTTGTTAAGCATGATATACGGTTTGACATTCGTCACATCTCCGTCATATCTGTTTGAACCTTTTAAAAGCGCACAGCTCGGCATACACTTCCTTTCAGTTCGAGCGCTCCCGCATTGAAGAGGAGAGAAAGACGAGAAGGTGTGTGCAGAAGGAGTGAATGCACTGTCAGTCCGTCGAGCTGGACAGCAAAGGTCTCCGCTCAGTGGGTCCTCGGGGTTATCAGCCTTTCTCAGATATGAGCGACCTTCTCTGTCGCCACCCAGGGGTGATAGGCCCGCTGACAGGGCGGAGCGGAGATAATGCGTCCGATTGACAGCCTCGTCTTCCCCCGCTTGACTGTGAGCCCTCCTGCCCCATGAACCCTCCCACACCCTTCAGGCATCCCAGTCCCGCCACAGAACATTCCACCGGGGCTCGAGTGCTGCCTAAATACGGACCGGTGACTGAAGTGGGCATTTGAAGGCGAGACAAACATTATTTTAAATACGCCCTGTAGTATGTATTCTGATGGATATGGCACCTCAGTTTTCTGTGGGTCAGACCACCATGTTGGGGTCAAAGGTCAAGGTTATGCAGGACACTGATAGTCCTTTTTTTGTCATTGACATCCTAATCATTTATTTTAAGTAGAATAAGTCATGAAGCATTCAGCAAACATTATGTTCATCGCAACAACGGAGAGAGCTAGGACATAAAAGTGCTCAAATGAGAATATTGAAATGTCTTGATCATGATTGTACATTTGTAACATTTGCATGCGATTAAAGCGAGACAATGAAAGAAAAACAAAACCTGGAAAGTACCTCAATTGAATAAAAAGTGGAATTCATGAGCAATAAAACACTCTCAGGTGTTTTGCTGGTAAGGCCGTACTTGGTCTGGTATGACTAGTTTATGGTATAACATACAGAACTGAATCTGTCCTCAGTAATACTATTATTATGCCTGTAACAAAACAGCACATCCTCAGCATACATGTTTTTATGTGGTCGCCTAATAGTGATATCTTAAAAGGAACAGACCCAGGGGGGAAATATTTTGTGGCCAGATAAATACGTGTATTTGGTGGAGAAATTACGAGCATAAAAGTTAATAGATGCTTCCAACTCCGTTATCAGTAGTCATGTACAGAACGTCACAAACCACGACACACCCTCTGACTTTTGCAATGGGCCGCGACCAACACATGCCCCTGATGTGAATGTTCCAGTTTAAAAAGTTGCCGTGTTAACTGAGGACCGAATGCGTTCCAGGTTGCTTGTAGCAACGGCAGCTGTTGAAAATACAAGCAGAACTTGTAGATATGCAACCAGGGTTAAGTCACCAGTTAACACGGTCAGCCGTTAAACTGGGAACACCTGTTGCTCTGAAACTCTGGGTGCGGCTCTGCTGGAGTCAAATTGAAGCCGGAATCAATTCTGACGATCGAACACGCGACATGCAGACATTTTGATGCTGTTATACATTTCTTTATCAACGTTTCAAGCTCGCTAACGCGTCTGGATGGCCGACACAACCACCACAACAATTTTTTAAAATGACACCAAAACCAGAAACACAAGGAAGCTCTATTAAATCAGCTTCAATGTGTGGATCCACCGTGATCAACAAGATAATACACGGTTTAATATTTTGTTAGGTAGGGGGCATTCGTTGTACAGGCATTCAGATTGGGCTTCTACCATTTCTCAGCCAGGGACAACAGTATGGCCACCAACCAACTTCTGACTTAATTAACGTCCTCTAAATAAAACGTTCCTTCCAACAGCTCAGTTGTCGCGTAACTGTTGCCATGGAAGACATCCACTCTGCCACTCAAAGGCTCGTTCGTGGCTGTTTTTTAGAAAGTTTTAGGATCTATGAAAAATAAATGCATATGCACACCATAGCTTGTATTTCCCGACACAAAAGCGTGAAGAATTACATTTTTAGTTGAACTAGTCTGTGGACAAGTTTGGAATTATATTAAAGAATGTGCTGCTTGCGCATATAAGTCCTGTGATGTACAATAACTCCTAAGAAATACCACTCATAGGACCGTGTACACCAGGGGACAATTAAACATGCTGCGCTGTGGACTTCAAGTCCATACATTGGCTGCAGATGCTCCAAAAGCCGTTGTGTCGCACCTTGTCAGCTCCTCCTTCTTGAGCACGCACTGGATTCCAGGGGTCTTCCAGACTCTCTGTCATCGGCAGGTTCACCTGGAGTGCCATGCCGAAGCCCCCCCACCCCTCTCTCCCTGCAGCCCCACTCCTACAGGTACTGCGCAGTGCGGCTCCCTCCGAGCAGCGTATGGTAAAGCCATCAGGTCCCGGCGTCCCCTTTGAAGAGGGGAACCGAAAGAAACACAACAGCTCTGAACACGATGCCGCGTCTCTCCTTTCCACCGGCTCGTATTTTTTCTTCTTCTTCTTCTTCTTTTTTTTTTTTTTACTTTTCCTCTTCACCAAAATTCCAGCAAGACCCATGTATTACTTTCTGCTTTTTCAATTTATTTTCCCCTCCTGATGTCTCCCCTCCCTCTCGGCCTCTCACTCATTCCACTTAACCCTAACCTGCCTATTGATTCTGCGCTCCCTTTCAGTCTCGGTACCTTTCTACATCAACACATCAGTGTAAGTGACGGGAAAAAGGCTGCACTTGGTCCCAGTTTTTGTCTCTGTATTTGCCAGAAAATCGCCTCGCAGCGTCACTGTAAAATACTTTTAATTAATTCATTATTTTGTTCCTCCAGATGTACCGGAACAGAAACTGGAACTACAACCAAAGTGGCCAATAGTCAACGTTCTAAATTCTCCATTGGAGCTACTTTCCTTGCCAAATGCAAACAAGTCTGTGTGTGTGTGTGTGTGTGTGTGTGTGTGTGTGTGTGTGTGTGCGTGTGTGTGTCTGTGTCTGTCAGAGGTGTCACACATGCTGCTCCACTCAGCATCGGGCCCATTTGGTGGTCGTCCTCTCAGGAATGCAAAGACCGCAGTCAACCTGATGTGGCCCTGAGCTCCGTAATGTCATTGTCATGGCATCATAAGTCTGTAACAGGGCAAAAGATTGTTATTGATATTCACCGTGGTGGAATTTTTGTGCTTTTTATGTGTGCTTTTCTGTATGTATTCCCATGAGCGACGCAACGCAATGCAAAAAAAAAAAAGGTCAGAGCATAACATTCTGATAACAATACACGGATCACTGATGATCCACCGCCACCAGCTCCCTGTAGCGTGCCCTTTAATCCCGCCTCCCAGCCCGCGGTCTCATTCACATGAACGGAGGAAGGAAAGTAACTCTGGGTTTGGCTATTAGTGTATTTTACAACTTTTATGACGTAATGATTTATATAAGGGCTATTAAAGTGTTCGTGTTACAAATGTCTCTTTCGCAATGTAAAGTGTGTGGGAAAAATGTGTTTTTTGGCCCATTGGTATCACCTGGCTGGACACGTAAAGTTGTAATTAACACGGTTTGACTACGATAATAATTTGCTTCAAAGCCTGGAGTTCTTCTGGGGGGCTTTGCATAAACTGAATGCAATCCCTGGCGTGTCCAAAGCCCGACGCTAAGGGGAACCCATGCTTCAAGCGCAGTCTGCCAAACATCGTTAGGGCCACTGGTCGAGCTCCATGGACTGTGTTGCAGTTGCTCATGAAAATAAGGGTTCAACAGCTCTCATTGGGTTGTATGAAACATCGCCTGGCTCGACGTAGCCTCATAAAACACGTTTTGTTTTGTGTTTTTGATTTCTGCTCGCTAGATGCATACCGTGTTTTCTAAATGAATTCCATCTTCACAGGAAGCAACTTGGTTTAGGCAAAAGAAAAGATGGTCTGGGTTAAAATAACTACGGTCGTGCAATTAGGAACGGCAGTGACGCGGCATGAATCGTTTCTCAAGAGGTCGCGATCAGCAATCTCCTGGGTGACCGACCCACCCACACACACACACACGCAGACACACACACACACACACACACACACACACTCCCACCCTACTGGCACTATGGACGGATGCAGGCGTTCTGAGGTTTTTCAGACACTGGCAAGACTGACCATCCCATGTCCCATCGTGGGCAGAAGACTCCTGTAACCGTGGGACTTTCCTCTCTATCCTCACACACACACACACACACACACACACACCCACACACACACATAGGTAGAGCTATGGGACATTTAGGACCAGTTGGGATTCAAATCAATTGGATAGACCCCACCTCACACACACACACACACACTCCTCACACAATGTGTCCATCAGTGTGAACTGAGCAGCTTCCGCCTTAAACCCACGCTGCTGTACTCACCAACTGTGGGAACAGTTTCCCACGCTGGTTTAGACTCGTCTACCTCACCGCCTCGCCCACGCCTGCACGTGTGTGTGTGTGTGTGTGTGTGTGTGTGTAGGATGTGAAAATCAACTGAGCAATGTGAAGGTAGACAACATGGCCGAGCCTGAAGCAGATCTCTCACCCAGAGCCATTCCCAAACGTGATCTTACAGAAAAAAACAAACTCCTTCTCACTCCCAAGGGCGTCAAATGCAGACGCTTGGCCACGCCCCCTCGGCACAAGCCACCCTTTAGTGTGTGTATGACAAGCACAACATTTGTAAACCCGTCCACATCTTTATTAGGAGCTCAGAAAATGCTACGGGATATTGGAGACAAAAAAAACTCAAACTAAATACTCGGGAAAGAAAAGATCGCGGTCATATTTATGATGAACGTGGTTGTTGCGTCTTCGAAACGCCAGATCTCATGTTCATGGAGTATTAATATAATAAAGCAAAGGTTATATATACAAATCAATCTGATTCGGCTGGAGGAATATTTCCCTCAAATGGATTTGTGAGATCTCGTGCTTTTCTCATGCGTCTTTGTAATTCATTATTTTATTTCTTGATTTAAGTTATTTGCCTTTATCTTATTATGACAGTCATGTCTAATATGCAACGTGCACAACCAAACGGAGCGACACTACGGTAAGCAGCTTTAATGACTACCGGTCTGTAGTTTGGACCTCCGTGTTCACAAACTTCCTGCCACAGGAGGCACAGGAGAGCAGTTGATCCCTCCTCCCCATCAACACAGGAGTCCCCCAAGGATGCGTCCCAAGCCCCCTGCTGTACTCCCATTGATATCAATGCAATGATCAACGATCCAATGGCATCGATGCAAAGTGAAAACGCAAATACACGTAGCGATTCTCAAGATGTGCCTTTCTTTATACCTTTTTAGGGAGTAGCGGCCCTGCAGAGCATTGGCACCTTTACAGGAGCAGGACGAGGATTGGATAAGAAGTGGACCTAGTCATCGTGACGTCCCCCATTGGTTTGTGGACTGACGTTTTGAAGACATTTTTGCTTTATGGTCTATTTGACTCTAAATGGACCGTAATTTACTAAATGAAACTTAAAACTAGCGACTGAGACCAAAACTCATGTTTATAATAAATCAAGTGAGAAGTAGGATAATCTTCTGATAGACTTCCATACAATCTTCTTTTTGTAACCAGAGGAGTCGACCCTTGCTAGTTAGGAAAGAGATTGCAAGTTCCGATATGAAATAGTTACATTGTATACATTTTCATGTCAGTCTTTTGTAAATATTTTGTAATCCATTCTAATTGTTCTATCTATTTCACTTTCTTGAGCTGGGGTGGATGGATCGGTCAAACACAGGACTTTCACCTAGGAGGCTGGCGTTCGTGTCCTGTGTGAAACCAGATGTTAAGTTAAGCTATTATGAATTGTGTATGCTATGTTAGCAGTGACGTTAGCAAACAAACAAAACGTTAGCTCGTTTAACCCAAACCTAGATATTTTCATCCTAAACATAACCAAATGCGTGTGTTACATTTTATGAGATCACGTTGACGCCGACAGTTGCAAAAAGGTAAGCTAACAATCAGGCAACATTGTCATTTGAACGGGAATGTTAATGCTTCTCTCAACTGGCTATCGTCCACATTTACATGCCACAAGTAGGAATGAGGGCGGGACGAATGTCATCAACCAACTAAATCTTCCTTAAATTAAATTTGTGTGTTCTCGTCACGGACTGCAGACGCCGAGGTCATCTGCTTCTCTCGGGTGCTCTCAGGGCCAACAGCTCAAGTCATGAAACACATGTGAGGCTCTCTGTAGAGACTCTTGACCTCTGCATCAACATGATCCTGTGCCACCAGGTCAGAGTCACAGTCCAGCTTTGGCTCTGTTAAAACTCCATGTGTGTGTGTGTGTGTGTGTGTGTGTGTGAGTGTCAAAGGACAGCTTCCATTTGAGGAGGCCAGTGTGCAGGTCTGGGTGTGTAATTAGATGAGTGTGTGTGTGTGTGTGTGTGTGTGTGTGTGTCAGAGTCACCGTGGTGGTCCTCGACCCTCCCACCAGGAACAAGATGACACCCACAGACTGGAAGAGCTTCACAAAACGCTTCAACATGCATTTTTTCCATTAACAAGTCGCCAACACTGACTACGTTTGCATGCACCGTATATTCCGTTATTCCCAAAAAAGGCTTTATGCCCACTAAGCTGTTTACGCGGCAATTGGAAATTAATATTCCACTTATATTCGTTTACATGCATTTTCCAACTACCATTATTTAGCCAAACAAAGCAGCTGGTTGTCTCTTTCCCTAATCCCATGTTGACGCCATTCTCTGCTGTGTTTCACTGGAGTCGTTTATCCCGTCAAACTATGGAAAAGTGTCGAGGCATTTATCTTCTCTGCGTCAAAATATGTTTCTTTCCAAGTTTTTCAAAGGAATTGCCAAGTGCTCAACAGCATGGATGCAAACTTGACCAACACAACCTCACTGCCAACGTGTCAAATACCGACGCTTGGTCAGTGGCCCCTACGCTTCAAACTATGACACTCTACGTTCCCCTGGAGTGTCAGGGATGTTTATGTTACATGAATAATGTCTTTTCATAAGAAACTTCCAAAGTAGCTTTACTTGCTCTCTAAGTTCACGCAGAACTAGTTGGTTAGGTATCCGAAAAGATCGTGATTTGGGTTCAAATAAGCATGTTTATTCAAAAGTAAGTTTGTTGCGTAAATGTCGTTAATAAAGTTGTCTGTTTGTTACGTGACTGGGGATTGTAAAATGTGTATATTAAGTAACAAAACCAAAGTTAAATAATATGTTACTTAAAGAAGGTCCATTTGTTACGTAACTGGAGTTAGTAAAGTACTTAAGTTTTGTAACAAAACTAAAGTAAAATAATATATTTGTTATGTAAAGTAAGGCCGTTTGTTACATTACTTTCGTTAGTAAAGTAATTACGTTTTGTAACAAAACTAAAGTAAAATAATATGTTTGTTATGTAAAGTAAGGCCGTTTGTTACATTACTTTCGTTAGTAAAGTAATTACGTTTTGTAACAAAACTAAAGTAAAATAATATGTTTGTTATGTAAAGTAAGGCCGTTTGTTACATTACTTTCGTTAGTAAAGTACTTACGTTTTGTAACAAAACTAAAGTAAAATAATATGTTTGTTATGTAAAGTAAGGCCGTTTGTTACATTACTGGCGTTAGTAAAGTGCGTACGTTAGGTAACAAAACTAAAGTTAAATAATATGTTCCGTAAAGAAGGTCCCTTTGTTACGTAACTGGAGTTAGTAAAGTACTTAAGTTTTGTAACAAAACTAAAGTATAATTATATGTTTGTTACATACAAATAAGTCTATTTCTTGAGTCGTAGTAAACGTTGCACACAGGCTAGTCCGCCTAAATGTAGACTGTTGGTTTAAGACTGCCCTATCTATTTTGCAAGGGCACGACCAAGACCATTGCGATTGGTTTAATGAAATAGAAACAAGTGCTGGCGACCTACAGGCCAACAAAAGACATCCTGCATCCTGACAACCAGGCGGCACTTGATAGCAAACCGCCCCAGGTGGCTGAACACTTTGGATGGAGATGATCTGCGGGGTCGTCTTCTGCGAACATGGCTCGCTTCGCTGTCGGGGCTCAGGGTTGAACAGATCCAGGTGTCGGAGCAGAGGCAAAACAGGGGCTGCTGCCGAAGCCTCTGCGCTGCCTTTAAATGGTCATATGGAATGGGTATTAACTAACATGTGCGCCTTGAAGGAGGGTATATTTGGTCAAACCCAGCAGGGCAATCAAAGACGCGCTGGATTTTGGGACTGGAAATGCCTGTAAGTTCATAAATGCCAGGCTCTCTCTCTTTCTCTCCATCCAGATGGATAACCAGTTGAAGGCGCACACACACACACACACACACACGCGCGCGCGCACACACACACTAATGCCTGGGGCCTGAGAAAGTGACTGGAGGACCACAGAATTACTCGAGACTCCCGGCTCGGCCCTGTCTATTACTTGGATGATTGTAATGGTTTTTGAACAAGAGTGTATCACTGAAGGTTAGGCACAGAAAAGAACACAACGTTTGATTGTTGGTTTGAGTTACATATTCATATTTATTACATTTATTTAATAGGCGTGAGAGCCTTTAATGTGCAATATTAATGTGTAACTACTGTAAAAAAAGAAAGAAAAGGAAACTCATTGTACATTCCCCAGTAAACACGTAGCTAATTATCATACTCATGACGTGATGAGGGACTACTTTATAACAATTAACGTATCACTTTGCTGCTACTAACTACTTGTGTGGAGGATTCATAATTAATCAGGAGGGTAGGAAAGCATGTTGATTCACTTATGAACTAATCATAACTTAATGATTAATTAATGTTGTGTCTTTCAGTTCAGTATGTATATAAATATATATATCCTTGGTCTCCTTGTTATTCAGGAACTTCTCATGAAACATGATTCCTTCCACACTCCTTCTTTGTGACACTCTTTTGATTTGATTTGTAATGTAATGTAATGATTTATGAAGCGTATCAATACCACAAAGATCGTTGTCTTTCGTGTCTTTGACGCGGGACTGCGGTGGCATCGACTAATCTTTTTTTTCCTTAACTTAATGGAAATATTCCTGTAATTAATTTCAAGTGAAATTAAACTTGTAATTTATTTCCGGTTGCCGTCATGGGAGGTGTTGCTCTTTAACTAAGCAACGGTGACGTAACCTAGGTAGGTAGGCCGGGTAACGGAGGCATCCGCATGGACCCCACAGATCAACACAAAGCAATCTTCAGCCCTAATTATTCTCTTGTGAATGCAAGCAATCTGCTTTCGAAGGCACTGGATGATGAATGGCAAAACACTTGTCTTTTATATGTTTGACATATAATCCGACTGGTGTCTACCCTCCATTAAAAGCAACAATTCGACCACATTTGCCCCCTTCGGTCCCAACTCTCAGCCACTGTAACGTGACTATTTAGAGACTATCAGAGACCTGTTCGCCCTATGTATTTGCATGAGATGTTGGAGAGATTCTGGTGTACAATGTGATGCGGCCAGACGGAGGCTGTGAGGGCACACACCAGACCACTGGGAACATTCTCACCAGGTAGAAGCACTTTAGGCTGCATGAACTCGTTCATTTGAAGCCCACCTCGGCTTAATGAGGCGTAAGGGAGGGAGAGCGAGTGACGGTTGGAGGGAGGAGGAAGAGCAGAGGGAGGAGGGGAGATGGCAGATGGCCGCATGTTGGAGAGAGAGAGGTGACCAAGGTAGTGAGTTGAGGAAAGGGGGAAAGGTAGAATGATATTTAAATCAAAGAGCCCCATGTGAACCTTCGGTGTGAACAAATTTCGACCCAGTCGCCAAATGAATATGTTGTCATTTGTATTGAATGTTGACATTTGACATGGAAAGAGAATCAGAATCAAAGATCTGTTTCATATCAGCCTCATATCACGCTTGCAGAAACGCACAATGCCACATGGTTATCGTTGTGAGACAATTGGTAAGGTTTAGACAACAAAACTACCATGTTATGGGTAGAAAAAACATCAAGCTTTCACAACGTAACAATGTAAAAATGTAACAATGTAATGTAGCGTCGATAGAATTAATAAATAACCTCCCTTTGTGGATTTTCTTAAGTAACACAACATCACAGGCGTAAAGTCGACGCGTAGGTTTAGTTCCACGCGGGACACGAAGAGTGGCCTCCTGGGTGAACTTCCTGTGTTTGAGTGACAACGTAATGCAGCGTAACAACCTAACATGAGAACGTCGAGCAACATTGTGGCACAACGACGTAACATTTAGACAGTCACAACAAAACATAACAACGCAACATGACAACACAATGTAACAATGTCACGTGAACAAAACAACGTAACATAACATCATAACCTCACAAAAGTGACCTAATGAGTAACCGAGCTGCGTTACGAAACTACGGGGACAAAAACGTCGTAACGGTGTGACGTACGCACTGTAACAACGTAACACACGTTCATAGATCAAAGGATGCTGTAACTTTATATGTGCTTGGGTGATGTAGGCTAATCCATCACAAACAGTTACATTATCGTTGTGTAGTACCGCAGTCTCCATGTCCCACTGCCACACAACCATCATGTCACTTTGAAAACTGTAAAAGCAGATATGATGCTTGCGGTTATGAATGGCTTATCTCAAGACAGACTGTAGAGCTTATTAAAACGAATGGACAGATAGTTTGTAGTAACTGGCCAACATAAGGCAAATCACTGCTCTCTCATAAGTATATGAGATGTTTAGCTGCTGGCTATCGACAATATAATTTTCTAGAGGAAACACAAAAATACTGAATGTTGATAAACATAAATATCGTCAAATATGATTTTTCCTTTTTGCAAAATATGTGAAAATATGTTTTCCATAACCCCACGCTGGTGGAGCACTGGCAGAGGAGAGAAGAGAGAGAGGTAGAGTATAGGAACAGAGGGGGAAGGGTGTTTGCCCCCCCCCCCCCCCCCCCCCGCAGGGCTGCTGATAGATGCAGGGCTCCTGGGGTTAAGGGGAGGGCAGCAGGGCCCTGAGCCAGGGTACAGAGTGTCAGTTACCTGCCGCTTATCACACACACACACACACACACACACACACACATTTCCAAGAGCAGATTTTAGTACTTTTATGCACCTCACCTCACACGCGCTGACCCACTTCACCTCTTGCTTGTTGGTTACATGTTGAACTTTTATCCTCACACACACACACACACACACACACACACACACAGAAGAATAAGAAGATGCTATTGCCATTCACAGCTCCAGTACTGTGTTTGATAACGGTGGCATTACACCATCAAGGACACCAGGAGCCGCCCCCCCCCCTCCCTCCCCTCCCCCTCCCCTCCCCTCCCTCCCTCTCTCCGGAGCGCCCACTGGTGGCTTCCCCCGGCATAACATCCAAACCAATCTTCACTGATGGGCTGTTTGAGTCGGGATAAGCACCTCTAATATGCCTTATAAAGATGCATGAAGGTCAATATGAACATTATTTATTCATAATTCCGCAGCTGCCTAAGTCACCAGAGGGAAACTGTTCTTCTTCGGCTCCAGCATGGTCGTCCTGGTCCTTGAGTATTCTCAATACACTGTTCCTTTTTTTTTTCTTTTGTTTTCCATTTTAATTTTATTTTTTTACACTACAAACAGCCTCTCCTGCTAATTCAACGACACCTTAAATGCCCGTTGTATTAATCAGACCGTGCTGAGTTTCTGTGTCCTGTAATGGCCGATACCGATCGGGTCTAATTAATGGCCAAAAGCAATCAATAAAGTCTTAACTGATAACGATCGCGCTTACTCTATAATAATAAAAAGGGGTGTGGTTTGCGGGTAATTAATGTGGCGCATCAGTGTTTCATTCTGTCAAAGCTTCGGGTGAATACGTCTTCTTTTATTTTGAGCCGGTTTGTCTCCGCAGTTCAGTTCTCTTTAAATTAAGGGGGGGGGGGGGGGGGGGGGGGGGGGGGGGGGGGGGGGGGGGGGGGGGGGGGGGGGGGGGAGAAGCGCTAATCGCCTGTAATCCTTTTAATATGTCTCACACTTTGCTCTTTCAATACACAAAGCTGCCCCCCCCCCCCCCCCTTTCACAAAAAATAAAAACTCACGGGCACCGTGGAGAGAGGAGGGATGAGCAGGTCACCGTGTTACCGATCATATGTGGATGAGAGCCGATATATATATATTTATATATATATGTATTTAGAAAAAGTATGTATATATATATATATATACATACATTTTTGTTCTCATATATATTACAGACTTGGTGGTGGTGGTAGTGCGCGTGCGGGGGCAGCCCAGGCTCCTCCTCGCCTATCCCACTCCCCCCTGCCCACCCACCCCTCCCTCTTACCAATAGGGCCGCTCCTCAGGTAGAGAGATGTTTTAAATCAAGAGAGGGGGGGGGGGGGGGTAGGGAGGGGAGAGCGCTTTTGTTCCGCAAAGGGGGTAAAAAGGGGGGGGCTTCTTCTCAGCAAGATCGCCCTGCCGTTTTTGAACCGGGGGTGGAGAGGATGCGGGGGGGGGGGGGGGCGACCGACCGACAGGCTTTGACACGGCAGCGGTGTGTGGGATGAGAGAGAGAGAGAGAGAGAGAGAGAGAGAGAGAGAGAGAGAGAGAGAGAGAGAGAGAGAACCACGTCCAGCCCCTGCAGTCCTGCCACAAGCGAGCGGAGGAAGCAGCAGCAGCATCGAGTCTCCTCTACGCACGGGATCTCTCTCACACACACGCGCACCTGAGGGCCGCAGAGGATTACAAACGACGAGGACTAGTCTGACAGCCCGGGGACCAACTTGTTTGTTCAAATTAATATATATATATATATAGTATAGGAACCCCTATATTTATATTTGTTATATATATATATATATATATTAATAGGGGAACCAAACCCTGCAAAAGACAAACTTCAACGCAGCTCCTTCTGCACTTCAGTCAGTAATCACTGCTATTTGAACCAGTTATGGATTCATTTATTTAACGAGGAGTGTGCTCTCTGCGCATGCATGAGCCCCCTCTGTCAGACCTTTTTATGTGCGTGTGTGTGTGTCTGTCTGTGTGTGTGTGTGTGTGTGTGTGCGCGTGCTCACGCGCGTGTGCATGTGTGTGTTGTGGATTCTTGGAGAATTCTTTGGACTTGAGTGTTTGACTTACGACGAGGTCGGCTGGACTCCGCAGCCCCGGTGAGAACTTACTGGAAGAGGCTTTTTTTCCGACCCTCCATCCAACATGCGACCAGGCGCATCCAGACTCAGCTATCTGTGAGTGGCTCTCTCTCCTCCGCCGCACCTTTTACCTCTTTACGCACGGCTCCTCCGCCGCACCTCCACCTCTTTACGCACGGCTCCTCCGCCGCACCTCCACCTCTTTACGCACGGCTCCTCCGCCGCACCTCCACCTCTTTACGCACGGCTCCTCCGCGCAGCTCTCCGACTAACTTAACGTGTCTTTTTCCCTTCTTTTTTTTGCAGGTGTCTACACTTGTTTGCGTTCTGCTACTACGCTCAGGTATGTCACTGCCTTCCATTTATTTTGTCATTATTTTTGTATTTCATTTTGAGCGGTACATAAATAAAAACGCATATGGCGATGGAAGCGCGCAACGCACGGTGCAGGGGGGGGGGGGGGGGGACATTCTGGGATAACCAGGATGGCTCCTGTGCTGGAGGGCGCGCGGCCGGCCTTGGCACGGTTTGCTGATGCACACACACACCGGGCCTGGCACGGGACGCGTGGGCACAGACGCGGGGCAGAGGGGAAACGCTATAGGGTGTGTGTGGGGTTTGGGAGGGGGAATGTGGTGGGGCTTAAAAGTATAAGCAGGGGGCCGATGCTTTCAGTCGGCCGCGAGTCATTCCATCACAGCCGGGGGAGATCCACGTTGAGGTGCGCGCACAGCCTGTAATCACACCGCGCGTCTGTTTTTGGAAGGCCGTTCATTTCATGTTGGCAGCGGCGCCCCTGGAAGTTGTTACACTTGTCACTCGCGGAAGGTAAACAACAACAAGCTGTTGTTGCGTTAGGATATACCTGCCCTCTTTAAAAGTAACCCGAACCCGATTTAAAAAAAAAAAAAAAAAAAAATGTATGTCAGTAAAATACATACACCATTTTTTTTTTTTTAATTAGAAATAAATAAAAAAATAAGACGAATGAACACGTACTGATGATTGTGGTGACATCTAATTTCTGACAGGTAACCAATCAGTCCCCGCCTAATTTCACGCAGCATGTAAGCGAGCAGAGCAAAGTGACGGACCGCGTGAGCCGCAGGTTGATCCGGGTCTACCAGCTGTACAGCCGGACCAGCGGCAAGCATGTGCAGGTCCTGCCCAACAAGAAGATCAACGCCATGGCCGACGACGGAGACGTTCACGGTAAGAGAAAAGCCCCCCACCCCCCCCGGTAGCATCAGTAGAGACACGCACGCGCGTCCTTTCTGCGGTGCCCAACGGCGAGAGAGCTCTTTTAAATGTGGATCCCTTAGAATAGAAAGAAATAATTGAAAGTTGAAATATTTTTTTATTTAAAACAAATTATAGATATGTGTTCTTGAAATTTCGCACCAATGCAATCCATAATCTGGATTTATTTACATGTTTTATTTGTCAGTTAAATCTTTAATTGTCCGTTCTGCGCGCGGGCATTTTAGGTTCGGGTTAGATAAAAAATGTTTTTTCCAAAAATATTTTCCCTTTATCACATTTGTATCTCAATTCAGTTTTTTTGTCCACCAGCATTCATTTTTACTTCTACATTTCGTTTTTGCTTTTTTTATTCCCACCGTTTGTTTATTTTTTCCTGATTAGGCTCAAGGCCAATATTCTAATAATGACATTAAACTAGTGCAGAAGACCTGAAGCTAATGAAAAAATTCAGAGATGTGAAAATGAGCTGAAATTAAGTCTAATATAATATTTGTATTTCAATAATAAAGAAGTGTGAATGGGCATAAACAAGAGAGGGCATTAGAATGGGTTCCCATTCATTCAGTCTATTTCCGTCTGGTTTCAAAACACTGAGGTGACTATAGACCAAAGTTGCCCCCCCCCCCCCTTATCATCAGCATTATCTGACTGAGGTGGTCTTTGTAGTCCAAAGTCTCTGCTGCCTCCGAGCTCACACAAACCGTCAAACTGGAGGTGATCCTCCAGAGATCCCACCCTGGTCTGGAAGAGCCATTAGAAGTCATCTCACTTCTCTACCTTCCCAACATTTCCTGCATAAACCCCCGCCCGCCCCCCCCCCCCCCCCCCCCCCTAACTCCACTCCGTCCGGAACTGGCCTCGCTGAGCTTTTACAGCCGCTCTGGCCTGCCCTTTTTTTTTTGTTTTAGTCCACTAGAATATTCAAAATGGGGCATCACATTGTATAGGTGCGATGATGTCACGGTGTGTGGCCTAAAGAAGAGAGTGCGAGTTATTCAGGTCACCTGGAGGAATTCAACGAGAGAGAAAGTGCGGGGGGGGGGGGGGGGGAGACACGTGTAGTGGTTGGTGGTGGGTGGGTGACCCCTGAGGTCGACAACACAGGTTAGAAGAGGTATCCTAAAGTTTCTGGGAGGAAAATCGTTGAGAATTTCACATCGCCGCATCTGTCATCCTGTCAAAAGTCTGTACGTTTCTTACTGCAGAGCCACGTTGAAGCAATAAAAGCCCTTTGCTCTTTGAACCGTCTCTCAGTACGTCATCGGGGCATTGAGAGATAAACGTGGAGCTTTATGTGTGAGGTCAACGCACGATTTATTCCAAGGGTAATTCTCGATGGGCCTGCCGGGGTCGCTCCTCTTTAGCTTTCAAAGAATCAGGAGACACGTGGTTTTGTCATTCTGCAAGAATTTCAGCTCGCACAAAATCCCCAGGAACGGTCCTACGGGTCCAGGTGTGTGTGAGTGTGTGTGTGTGAGTGTGTGTGTATGTGTGTGTGCATGCTTGGAAACACACTCAAGCATTTCTGCGCGTGTTTTTTTTTATGTCCAGCGCGTGCGCTGTCAAGCCATTCGTTTTCGATTTTTTTTAAAAAACGTTTTAAACAATACTTCAGGAAGAAAAGGGGGCAAGTCAACTTTTCTTTACCTGCTCGAGGTCGCTAAGAAAACTGTTTTTGTTTGTTTGATCACCTTCAGCTAAACTCATCGTGGAGACGGACACGTTCGGGAGCCGAGTGCGCATCAAGGGAGCCGAGACGGGCTTCTACATCTGCATGAACAAGAGGGGGAAGCTCATCGGCAAGGTGAGGAGAAAAGTCTGTCTCGGGGCAGCGGGAGTCAAGAGTTTCGTCCGGTGGACCTTCGCCCGTTAGTCGTTGGCGTGTCATTAGCTCCGGCGCTCTGTGCCATATAGTCTCAGAAAAAGTAAGATGTCGAAAATAAGCTCTCAAGCTAAACTAAAATCCAATGAAATGTACAGTAAATATAGAATATTAACGTCATCTGGAAATAGACGGGCCTGCTTTTCCCCCCCTGTGTTCTGCTCCATATCCTTCACATGCAACGTGAATACATGAGTCCTAAACTAAAAATGGTTCCAAAAATCTTCCAAGCTGCATCAGCGTTTATGAGTTTTATTTCTTCTGATTTCAACAAACCACATTAAATAACCAACACTAAATAGATCATACGTGTTTACAAGGGGAGCCACGTTTTTGAGGAATTAAGGAGCCTTTTTTAAAATGAAATTGTATATTTGTGTATCGCTACGATTAAAGTTGTCAGTTGGAACCAATGAGCCACAGACAGGAAGTCGGAAAGTATAGAGACAGTAACACATATTTGGTTTGAGTCTTTCTATGGGATTTGTTGACAAAGAGATTATTAAAGAATAATTCAAACCTTCAGACCATATCTTCAGAACCACTGGGATCACAGCAGTTTTTTTTAGACTCACGACTTTTAAGGTGCCAAACGCTAAATTGTGAGCCAATCTATTGCTGCCACGAGGCGGAGCCGGCGGCACTGAATAGGGACGCGAGAACGTTTAGATCTATTATGCTAAACCGACATTCTCAAAGCTCCTCGAAGTTCTGAATGTTCTTCGCTCCTCCACGTAATCTGCAAAGTTCGAAAGCAAAGCTTGAAGAACAGGTGACGTGTGTGGTGATTTCCTCCAATTCTGAGGGCCAATGATAGTTTGACATGTAGATGTACATGAGGTTCTTGGTCGGGGTTTAGTGTAGTCCCGGATGTGTATTCGTTGCTGTCATGCGAGTGTGTAGGTGTGTGTGTGTGTGTGTGCGTGTGTTTGAGGCTCATGCTATCTCACTGTGATGGCTAATAAACAGAGCTGCCAGCACCCCCTCCACCCCCCCACTCACACACACACACACACACACACTAACCCCTCCACCCACCCAGCACCCTGCCTCGCACACCATCTGCCCCGAGCTACCGGCAACAGTCACAGCCTGCCCCGGCCCCT